>NC_068982.1:83598384-83606740 GCF_001194135.2 Octopus bimaculoides | reverse complement strand
GCCCGAGGCTATAGTAGAAGATACTTGCCCAAGGTGTCATGCAGTGGGACTGAACCCGGAACCATGTGGTTCATAAGCAAGCTACTTACCACAGCCACTCCTACGCCTGTGAAATTGTTTAGACCACATGGTTTTTTTCCACGTTTGAAGAAAAGTCTGTTCCTTAGTTTTTATAGAAATGGCGTCAGCAAGTAGCGATTCTGACTTTGAAGGTTTTACTTTTGACAATATAGAAAATATAAATGAAAACAAGAGTATTTTGTCTCCGGATGAATCTGATATAGATATTAGTGATTATTCGTCAGACAAGGAGGGTTTTGAGAATGAAAGTGATGAAAATGATTTCGTAAGCATGGCAACATGGTCAAAGATTACAACACCAATCACTATTCCTGCTTACACAGAAAACACTGGTCCACAACACAATTTACCTCCTGATGCTCAACCATTGGACTATCAATTTTTATTTTTATCTGAAAGTTGTTTTGAAAATGTTGCGGAGGAAACAAACAAATATGTGTAACGTTTAATTTCTATTTGTGGAAGAAACAATCCACTATGGTAGCCAGCTTATACTGCAGAAATGAGAGCGTTTTTCACAATTAATATTATGTTTGGTGTTAAACAGCTTCCTTGACTGTAGAACTACTGGAGTCCTGATATAAGGTATGATGATCTGTATATCTCAAGTATCATGTCGAAGACGAGTTATTCGAAAATATCTCAATATTTGCACTTAACTGATTCTGCTAATGCCCCCAGCAAAAATAACTCAAATGATCCCCTGTACAAAGTACATCCTGTAATTGATTTACTTGTCAATAATTATAAAACTGTGTATCTACCTGGGAAAAATCTCAGTGTAGATGAAGCCATGATAGGCTATAAGGGCAGAGTACATTTTTGGCAGTACATGCCTGCCAAACCTACTAAATGGGGGATCAAGATATGGGAAGTTTGTGAATCAGAGACTGGATATTGTGTAAACTTTGATGTTTACACAGGTAAACAAATATAATGGAAACAGACCATATGGATTAGGACATGATGTAGTATGGTCTCTTACTGAACCATTTCATCATCAGCACCGACACCTCTATTTTGACCGTTTTTTTACTTCAGTGGCTTTGGCAGAAAATCTTGCCTGTGTAAGTACTTACATGTGCAGTACTATTATGGGAAACTGTAAAAGTTTACCCGTGAATCGAAAACAAAATTTAAAAAAAGAGGGGACATTTTACAAATGCAAAATGAAAATTTATTAGCTACTGCTTTCAAAGACAGATTTTATTTCTGTCTTCTAATGAACAACCTAGTGTTGGTGCTGAGAGGAAACCCCTCGTGAATATTTGTTATAACAAATATATGGGTGGGGTTGATAAATCCGACTAATATCGGGCATATTACATAATCGGTCGACCTGGAAAGAAATGGTGGAAGTACATTTTGTGATTTTTAGTTAATTTATCTATAGTAAATTCATATATTGTATATGTTAAAAACCACAAGGTATCTCCGCCACCAAAGACTACGACCATTTGAAATTTTGGGTTGACATCACATCTCAGTTACACGAGGGCTTTTCTTCTAAAAAGCACAGAACTGGGAGAAAAGCAAAATTAATTGAGGTCAACAGAGAAAACATTGACTTTCATAAAGTCGAAAAGATAAATGGAGGGAAAACAGCTTGCAGACTGTTCACTGCAAAAAAGAAAAGCTGCAAAGGGGTATCAGATTGCGACTTCATATATGTGTTCCTTTTGTAAAGGGTGCATTGGGCAGTTTCATGACAGAAATATGTCATAACTATATTATTTCGTATATTCCTTTTCATTTTATTGTAAATAATATGTGAAAGTGAGAAATACATATTTATTTTCAGTATGTTACACACCTGAATTTACCTTTGTCTCACCTGTTAATGAGATTTTTTTATTAAATGCATTCTGTTACGTAAATGAATTTGTTAAATTGTATCAGAGTACATAGCCAATGGTATATTGACTAGTAAAAGAGTTTTGTACTTTATTTTCAATGAAAACGTTTGAATGAAATATAGAAAAAGAATAAAATCTTGTACCGATTACACCTGTATTTTAATTAATTCAAATTAATGTACCTCATTTTGAAAAATGTAGAATTGTTGGTGGTTAACATCTGGGATAATTTTAGTAACAAATCAAACAGGTAAGAATATGAATTTTAGTGTTTATTCATAGTGTTATTGTTTTTACACCTGTTAATTAAATTTACCTGCCTATAAAAGTCAAATTTAATCAAAAAGATCAGCTAAAATTATGTAACTATAAACCATGGTCATATAAGCACCCATTTACAAAATTTCAAATCTGTATGTAGAAAATTAACAAAGTTACAAGCAAATATTGTGGACATCCCACTTGAACCTGAATAAATAAAAATTTATGCAAACAGTTAAGCATTACATTTGACAAATGAAGTTGAACACTAAAGGGTTAATTCTATATGTCTCTCTATAAATTTCATGACCTGGTCCAGTAGTTTGATACTTTTGTAGTTGTTTCTGTCTAACATATCACCTTTACCCTTATAGCAGCTAACTATAATACTATTACATCAGTCTTTGGGGAATGACACCTTCCTGAATAATGTGATTAACTATGTGAGTGACTAGGCTGTATCCTACATCATCAGATATTTTTATCATCTCAGTAGCAATACCCAATGGTCCAGGTGCTTTCCCAGCCTTCATTTTCTGAATTGCCTTATCTATTATACTGCTATTAACTCTGATGGCTGGTCGCTCGATAGGTTCGATATTTGAAAGACTCCTTCTCCCAATCATTCTCCACATTTAATAACCTTTCATAATGACATCTTCATGCATCTTTCTTCTCTGAGTCACTAAGTGCAAGTATACCATTATCCATTCATACACATTTCTCATCCACCACATCTCTATTCTCTCTGATACACTGCTTTGCAATCCTGAACACCTCACGCCTCTGATCCTCATGATGTAGAATATTAGCAAACTTCCTATCTTCTGCTATTCCTTTTCTATTTAAACCTGTTGCCTAGCTTCCCTTCTGAGTCCCTGATATAATTCTCTACTGTTTTTGCTGTCTTTGCAGGCCTGTCTCTTTGCTCTTATAGCATTGTCCACCTCATTGTTCCACCACCATGTCACTCTCGGTTTAGTTGGGCCTTTGCACCAGCCACGGATTTGGTCTGCTGCTCTCAGTAAATTGTCCTGCAGGAATTTCTAGTTGTCTAAGCTATATGTCCCCAACTCCTCTTCCTCTCTATTATCAGAGGCTTCCAGTAGAATGTCTCAAAATTTTTGTTGGTTTGCTGTATCTCTGAGCTTTCACAATCTTCTTTTCCAGTATGGTTTATTTCTCTGAGTCTCTCTAGCCATAATTCTGAAGTCACTACCTAGTAACCTTTCTGGGAAGTCACTACCTAGTAACCTATCTGTGAGCATCAGCTTATCTCGTTGCCTGGTGAAGAGGTAATTGACCTGGCTTGTGTTCCCACCAGATTGATAAGTGATTAGGTGTCTGACTGGTTTTCTGAAGTTAGTATTGCGGATCATGAGATCATTTGCCTCACAGAACTCCTGTAGCCTTCTTCCCTCCTCATTCCTGGGTCCAAAGCCATAACCACTATGGGCTCCATGAAATCCATGGGAATGCTGTCCAACATGTCCATTAAAGTCGGTGGCCACAATAGCAAAGTCACTGTCATTTGTTGATGAGGTACTCTACGAAAGGACCTCATAAAATTGGTCCTTCAGGTTATCATGCAGTCCAGCTTGTGGAGCATAGCCAGAAATAAATGTAACTGTTAATCTATCTATGATAAATCTCAACTAATAATAATCCTTAATTACCTTATCTACCCACTTTTCTGCTAAGAGTATGCCCACACCACCCATTCCTTAACTTCTGCTTACCCAGAAGAATTTGAACCTCTGTTTCTTACCCATGAAGAATCTAGTGGAGGTCCCTTTCCATCTTACTTCTTTGACACCACACACTTCGACATGGTGACACTCCATCATTTTGATAATCTCACCAGATCTCCTCTTCATTGTGCCAACATTGATGGCTGTGGCCCTAAAATTGTGTACTTCTGAGGGACAATGGGAAGGTGGTTGTTGTGGGGCTTTTGTCTATCTGAAAAGATCTGCAAAAACGCTTCCCAGGTAGCATAGAACCTTGGTACATCATCTTTTGAATTCAATGAAGTATAATTTCTTCGCTCTCATGCAACATCCAGTTTAAGAGCTAGTAAACAGAGGGGTAAAAAGAGCATGAAAGTAGTCTTATATGTCTATATGTATACATATACACTGTATTAAACCTTATATATTTATATATACGAACACTATACAACACTGAATGAATCTTACATACATACGCCTATATATACATATACACATACATATGCCTATATATACATATACACATACATACGCCTATACATACATACACACATACACACACACACATGAGGGGGTACCCAAAAGTAACTGAAAACATTCTCTGTGGGACAAGCCCATTGTAGTTCAGCCTTCTGCCACTAGAAGCCACTTGATGCAACCGTTAGACATCAGTCTGCTGACCATTGTCCTGAACTGGAGTCATACTGCCACTTGGTACAATTTTGTGTTGCAATGCTTCTCCCCTGTTCATTGATTTTTGTGATGGCTGAAACGAAAGAACAGCATGCTTCTGTGAAATTCTGTTTTCTGCTGGGGAAAATGGTAGCCAAAACAGTTGGCATGCTTCAGACAGTTTACGAGTAGTTTTCACACTCTTAGAATGGTCACTTCTTGCTTGTAGATCCACCTCATTCAGGGCAACCATCGACCTTCCAAATAAATGAAGACATCACAAAAATTCATGAACTGATCTTGGCACACTATGCCAAACAACTGACGATTTTGTTGATATGAATTTTGAGTGAGGAATTACAAATGAAAAAAGTTGCAGTAAAATTTGAGCCTCACTTGCTCATGGAAGTATGAGAGATTTTGACCAAAAATGGCATGACCCTGCTTACCCACCCTCCCTATTCACCTGATCTTGTTCCCTGTGACTTTTTTTTATTCCCCCCGAATGAAAAAAGTCCTTAAAGGAAGATGCTTTGTAGATGTGGAATAGGTGAAGAAAAAAACAATGGAGGTGTTAAAAGGCATCATTTTGCAAGAGCTCCAGTACTGCTTTGAACAGTAAAAATTGTGCCTGGACTGATGCATTCCTTGAAAAGTGAATAAGATAATATTGCAAAATTCTGGTTTCTTTTGGGTACTCTCACAT
The DNA here is from genome assembly GCF_001194135.2 of Octopus bimaculoides. Taxonomy (NCBI): domain Eukaryota; kingdom Metazoa; phylum Mollusca; class Cephalopoda; order Octopoda; family Octopodidae; genus Octopus; species Octopus bimaculoides. The sequence goes on along the minus strand of NC_068982.1, from coordinate 83,601,434 downwards.
ATATACACACATGAACATACAGTTCATATGTATATTCTAGGATGTGAATATATACATACATCTTATATGTTTACATATACAAACACTACATAGTATGAATCTTGCATATTCATAAATAGAAGCACACACACTCACACGCGCACACACACACACACACACACATATACATATACAGGTCGTCAACTTGTGACCACAACTGGTTCTGACTGGCTGTTCGTAAGCTGGCCTGTAGGCCTACATAGCTTTGTTTTATATTTTTACATTCTTAAGATACATTCTCAGGTAAAAGTCACACACAGCATTATACAATTATACTGGCATTAGTCAAAAATTTCAGAGTCTCAAGCAGTTGTCTTATAAACAAATATGAATTTGCCTCGATGTCTCTGCGACAGGATAGTCATCCAACACAGTGGTGATTGACAACCAAATCTAGGGGAAGCGCATGTTAGCTGACATCATCCATAGATGGGTTAATTTCTAAGAAATTTAACCCATTAGATTTCAACTGGACTATTTATTATTGCTGCTGGGAGCTGGCACACCAATCGTCATGAAGTTTATTGGTTGTAAGTTGGATAGATCGTAAGTCGATGATGACATGTATGTATATATCTTAATAAAGCTAAAACACTAGATGTTTGTATGTACCTGAAATAAATCAGAAATAGTATATTTTATCTTATTTCTTTTTGCAAATATATTTTGACACTTACCTTATGCAATGCAGTACAAATTTTTGTAATATTTGGACCTCTATTTATTAATGGAAGCGATTAAACACAATTTTTGTTTGTTATTTCTTGACAAAAAAACATGACTTCAGTGATGTCAAGGCACAAACACACACATATAATTAATTTCATGGCATGTGAATCAACACAAATACACTATCTGTGATATATACACACACATAGTCTTTGCACTCTCTCTCTATCACTCTCTAAGAAAAGTAAAACGTCAACTTTTTGACAATATTTCAATCATTTAGAAATATTTTTAAGTGAATGTGATTTCAAAAATGTAAGTTGTTTGTGCAGTAAGTATTTATATTTTAGCTTTCTTTAAACACAATATTTTATTGTTTTTTTTTCTTAATTATTTTCAAGTGAAATACCATTAAAAAATTTTTTTTGGTGTGCATTCAACTTATCTCAGCTCCAAAGATTTGGTTGCCCTGCTACCATGTAACAACTATTTGTGATAAAGGACCCAAAATACCTGTTACATGGTAGCAAGGCATGCAAGAAATGGCAGCTAAATCTTTCCTGTTCCATGGAAAGGAGCCATTTACACATGATTTCAACGTTGCATTCGTTGAAAGCATGTGAAATAATCTGGAAAAGAAAGCCCTTGAAACAAAACTCCATTGCTGGTAAACTCAGAGTCTCCAGGTGACCCAACGGGCCACGGGTAGTCTAGTGTGTGTGTGTGTATATATATATATATATATATATATATATATATAATTATTCAATATTAATAGTTTTGTATTAGGAAACTAATAGAATTTATTCAGGGCTGTAATAAGAAGTGCTCAAACTAGTTGTGACAAAAGTACAAAATTAATTGCAGAATAAAACAATTAGGTCAGCGACTCAAAAAGCCATAACCCACCAATGACCACATACAGCAAGTACAGCATAAACCACAAAACCAAAGTAGCAAAGGGAAGTAAAAATTTTTATACATAAGAATAAAATCGATTAAAAAATATAATAGAATAACATAAATAAATAAACTGCGATTAAAAGGTGATTAAAAATATTATAGAGCGGTACAGATATAGTGGAATAAAAAAAATATATATATAGAAAAAATAATATAGAAAAAACAAAATAAAATAAATACGTAGGGAAACGTAGTAAAATAGTTCATTCGTTGAGATTAATGGCTAATAAAAGAAGTTTAAGTTTAAATTGTACGAAAATTCATTACTTCCCTCAGGACAGCAAATTTAGCAGGTAAAATCCAATTTTGTAATTCATACACAGGAATACCGAAGTACACGGGACGACATAATAACGCAACATCCAATGTGTAACAAGGTAAAATCCATATTTCACCATCAACGTTATTTAAGTCCAAGAATATCAAGGCACACAGGTCGATACATTAAACCAACATCCAGCAGGTAACATCAGTAAAATCAACCCATAATTTAACATCATTTACAAAGGATTACAAATATAGATCGTAATGTTATGTACCCCTCCAACATTTAGTTCATGCAACCGAAAAGCATTATTTATGGGATAACCCAATATATGTATGTGTATTTTATAAATACATTCTATTATTTGTTTGAGCCATCTGACTGTAGCCATACTGGAACCCTCCCAGACACTTTTGCCGGCCCGATAAGTTACGGAGATGCAAACGCACCAGCATCGGATGTCAAGCGATGGTGGGCACACACACACACACACACACACACACACACACACACACACTATCCTATATATCACTCTCTCCACCCCTACACACTCAATAAAACTATATAAAGAGACCCTCCGCAAGGTCTTCTCAAAACAATTTGAAAATCCTACACGACTAGGTGAAAAGCGCTTTATTTAATATGTGACATTAATAATAAAAATCTGTAAATGTGCAAACATCCAGATTTCTGAGTACCTTAAATATTTTTCTATATAATTTCTGTACATCACCTCCAAACCTTCCAATATATATAAAGGTTATGAAGGGTATTGGAGTCAGCCAAACCCTAAAGATACAGGCAATACCAAATAAGTGCTGTATACCGACTAGTTATACCCCTGTCGTTGTAGCAACATGAGTGGGGAATATAACATAAGTTGTGTATTAGCGTGTGTATGTATAAAGAAAGAAAAAGATAAAGAGACCAATGGCAAAGTTAGAATTATATTTATGTATAAAGCCTTACAGCTGTTTCAGGGAAAATCCAATGTATCCCTTCATCGGAGACTGTAATAGTAGAAGAATGGATTATTACATCTATAAGAGGAGATTTGTAGTAAGAGGAGATATAATAATCCATTCTTCTACTATTACTGTCTCCGATGAAGGGA
>NC_068982.1:83595316-83598156 GCF_001194135.2 Octopus bimaculoides | reverse complement strand
TATATATATCTTATATATTAAAAGGCAAGTTGTCTCTGTGTGTATGTTGTGTGAACTACTTCTACTCTTACAATTTTCAACCAAATTTTACACATGCCTTACTTAAATCTGGTTTAGATTTTTTTGACATCAAATCATTACAACGTTGGCTATCTCCTATGTGTTTTTCTTTTTTGTCTTCTTTATAAGCATCTCTTGTTTAAACTCAACTGACAAACAGTTTTACTTTCAGCTTAATAAATGGTGGAATAAATTATTATTTCAACCTGGAAACCCTCAGTAGCTGTTTGCAAGAATTGTGGTTTTTAATTTAGGATTATATATATAGATGAATTTAACATAGAAGTAGGGATCTACCAGGGCTCAATTCTCAGGGTTCAGTCCCTTATTATTTATCATAGTCCTCCAGGTCATAACAGGAATTCAAAACAGGATGCCTGTGGGAACTACTATATGTTGATGACCTTGCTCTTTTTGCAGTATCTGTAGTAGAATTGGAGAAGAAATTCCAGGTATGAAAACAAAACCTGAAATTAAAGGACTTAAAAGTTAACCTAGCTAAGACAAAACTTGTCTAGCAAAAAAAGCAGATAGGAATATCTAGCCATCAGGAAAAATGCCCCAGCTCAATATATAGAAAAAGAGTTGGAAGTAATTCCATTCACTGCCCCCCAGTGTAAGCTATGAACACATAAGAGGTGCAGCAGAATCATAGGTAGATTAACAGGATAAAGCTGTCTTCATATGTGACAGATGTGCAGGAACAATAAGCAATAAGTACACGCACGGGAATTATACTCACTCAAATGCTCATGAGGCAGGCTCCCTTGAGGTTGTGGATAGTTTCTGTTACCTATGTGACCAAATTAGCAATGGTGGAAGATGTTCTGAAATATTGTTTCTTGAATAAGAATAAGATGGAGAAAGTTCAGAGAGCTACTACCTCTGTTAGCAAGAAAAGGACTCTCTCTCAGAATGAAAGGTAGATTTTATGATGTTTATGTACGAACAGCTATACTCCACAGTTGTGAGACCTGGGCTCTGAATGCAGAGGACATGCATTGGATGTGCATGTATGACAAAGTGCAAATGTGTTGAGAGAAAGGTTTGGCAAAAGAGAAATCAGACGCAGCATGCAAGAAAGAAAACTAGATTGGTTTGGCCATGTGATGTGTATGAATGGAAACAGCTGTATAACGAAGTGCCAGTCACTGATAGTGGATGGCACCTGTGGAGGAGGGAGACCCACAGGAAGACTTGGGATGAAGTGGTAAGGACTGATCTCCTCTGTGAGACCCAACATTCTGATGTTAGTCCTCACAGAGGAGATGACAATGGACCGAGATGTTTGGCAATACGAGGTTCTTGAGAAGACCCAGTGAATCATCAGTGGAACAGTTTTAGAAGCACAGTGGGTTCAACCCACACTTTGCAAGAAAACTTTTCACACACTCTGCCCCAACAAATCAAACTATATCTCTTCTCTTCTTCATATTTCCTCCTTTCATGCACTATGCCTATCTCTTGCTCCCCAATCCTTTCCTCACTGCTCTGCTCACTGTATCATTGCTATCCTGTATCATTGTTTTAACAGGATAGCAATGATACAGTGAGCAGAGCAGTGAGGAAAGGATTGGGGAGCAAGAGTGCATGAAAGGAGGAAGTATGAAGAAGAGAAGAGATATAGTTTGATTTGTTGGGGCAGAGTGTGTGAAAAATTTCCTTGTAATGTGTGGGTTGAACCCCCTCACTCCTTGCATTCATGTGAAGTCTCTACTCCTTACTCATGCATCTTGGCAATACCTTACCATTTATATTCTGACCCTGTATCTTGAGGGCCTGCCCTTGCACTTTGCCACCACTATCTCTCCCTGGCTCTTCTCTACCATCCCATTCATATTCTGATCCCTATTCTTTCTGAACATGCCCTGGTACTTCCCCACCATCTCTCTCTTGCTCTCTACCATGTTCCCTCTTTCTCTTGCTCTTTTCCACTCTCTTTCTCTCTTCCCCTATTCCTCTAACTGGTTATGTATCCCCTCTACAGCAATACAGTTATTACTGGCCTCAATCTTGATCATTCGCTCTCTCTCTCTCTCTCTCTCTCTCTCTCTCTCTCCCTCTCCCTCTCTCTCCCCCTCTCCAGCAAGACACCTGTTTCTGTCACACTCTAACTTTTCATCATCTGGTGCAAGATTACATCCCCTCTCAAGGGATTGTTGTCTTGCAAGTTACTTGGTGACCCTGTCAGTGCTGGTGCCACATAAAAAGTACTCAGTCCACTCTGTTGAGTGGTTGGTGTTAGGAAGGACATCCAGTCATAAAAGCCAAAGCAGTGAAGCATGGTACAGTCTTCTGCCTAGCTAGCTCCTCTCAAACCATTCAACCCATGCCAGCCCTGGAAAGCAGACATTAAATGATGATGATGACCATCATCATCATCATCATTTAGCATCTGTTGTCCATGCTGATAAACTGAGGGGCTGCACCAGACTCCAGTCTGATTTGGCATGGTTGCTATATGTGTGTGAGTGTGAATGATTTATATGTTTGTATACATATATTTATGAGTATGTGAGTCTTTGTGTTTATGCTTGTCCCTCACTACTGCCTTACAATCAAAGTTAGTTTGTTTACTTTCCCATAACTTAATGGTTAGGCACAAGAGCCCAATAGATTAAGTACCAGACTTAAATAAGTACCAGGGTCAACCTAAAACCTTTCAAAGCAGTGCCCTAGTATGACTGCAGTCCAAAGGCTGAAACAAGTAAAAGAGTAAAAGTACAGTGCGTGCACGCATACACGCACGTGCACACACACACACACACACACACACACAC
>NC_068982.1:83594836-83595225 GCF_001194135.2 Octopus bimaculoides | reverse complement strand
ACACAAGTTGACAGAGCTGCCAACTTTATCCATATGCATACATTGTTCTTGTAATTGGAATCTCCTCTGTAAACAACCTGTAGCCGTCAGCGAATGCCTGACAGCCTGCATCCCTCCTTCATCAAGAACTTGAATGACAGCATGTTGCTACTGCCTGGAACCCATTATTTGTATGCAATGAATAACAGGTAGGAGAGTTGTAAGTTACTACAGAGGAAGTGTGACTTTACCATTTGAAATTCAACAACTATATCAGTTAATATAAAAGTTATATTTGTTTGCATTACTTTTAGCACAACTCTTGTGTATGTATACATATGTACATAAGTGTGTGTGTGTATCTATATATATATATATATATATTCTATGGTAAGATTCAATATATATAA
>NC_068982.1:83590321-83594712 GCF_001194135.2 Octopus bimaculoides | reverse complement strand
TATGGATATACTGCGTGAGCTCTTTGACCTAGCAGGCCAGCATGAGATAATTGCAGAAAACACACAAATACAGATAATCAAAGAAATACAGCAACTTGTTGTAGAATTGAAACAAGAACGGAAAAAGGTTAATATTAGATAACGCTTTTCTTATTGTTTTAATTACTCATCCAGTCCTTTATTAGTATACAAAAAAAAAAATCAAGTCTGTACACACAATACTGCAAAAGTTATAATAATTTTAAAACAGTAGGTGCTCATGGTTTTGACCCCTCAAAAAAAAAAAAAAGCAATATTGCTGTATTGTGTGTACAGACTTGATTTTTTTTGTATACTAATAAAGGACTGGATGAGTAATATTTTGATATAATGCAATATGTTCTGCATGCATGTTTGACATTGAGAAACAAAAAATACAAATGTGTTGACATATTTTTATTATACCTTGATTATGGTGTACTCTACTTTGCAATCCATCAGACTGCGGTATCTCTGGATAGAGTACTACATCAAACTTTCTGTACATGTAGTGGGTCTGGTGGTTCTTCTTTGTCTTTGTCTTTGAACAAACAGCTGAATCTGGGCAAGAAAGCCTGCTAGATTTCAGGCATATGGGACAAATAATAAGGTGGTAATCTGTTAATACCAGCGTTTCTGGGGAAGGGGCTTCTGAGTTCCTACTTCTCCAGTGAAGTGCACCTGACTGGTAGCCTTCCTGTAGAGAATGCACAATTTTCAGCCTGAACTTTTCAGCATTGACCCAGTGAGCTGACTTGGCTTTCCAAATGTTGAGGACAGTGCAGAAACATCTTTCAAAAAGATAAAAGAAAACTTCCTTCAACCACTTGGTACATCTGTGCTGCACCATGTAATACGTCATCTACTTGTCCACTTTGTCTATCCGCCACCATTTGCTGAGAGTAGGACTGCACAGCACAAAGTTTGTACACAATCCTGGTATGATCTTCATGATGCTTTGATCAAACTTACTTTTTAAAGGTCTTAGCAGAGTGGGCAGTTTTCAGAAGATTCACAGGCCTTTTGTTATACATGGAAATGTATGAAATGTGTCCATTTCTTTTTGTTATAGAGAGCTCATCTGCTTGGTGTCTTGTTTTGATTTCATTAGGCATGCCCTGGTGGTTTACATGTGTGCTGTATGCTCCTGTTCTGTGTTGAGCTAGGTCCTGAGATTTTGCAGGCAATGCAAAAAACTCATCCATGAAAGTGATATGTCCCTTATTTTGCACATTCTTTGTGCAACACCAACACTTGGTGACTAGGACAAGAAGTGACCCAAGTACTGCTGCCAATCATAGATGTAGCCAATTTTTGCGTCAGCTAGCCTCCAAGAATTTCAGGCCCCACTTGGTTGGTTTTACTGGCATTTATATTTGTAGCCCTGTTCTTCCTTTGAAAGGAATCATACTTTCATCCACTGGAAGTACCTTTTCAGGATAAAAATCTTTCTGTTAAGGTGATAGAAGCTTTTCTGAAAGCAGTCAGATTTTATGTACCCTATCATGCACAGGGTAATTCCTTGGTTTTGCTTTGGAGTTGTCCGAAAGATGGAAGACGGACAGGATTCTCAGGAACCTGTCTCTTGCTAGGATGTGTTTGAAGCCTGGCATCTCAATAAAGTCACCAGTAGACCAGTGTAAATCAAATGTTCAACATTTTGTTAACCCAATCAGAAGCAAAATTTCAACAAATGTCCTCATTTCGTCAAAAGTGGTGTCTTCCACATGTTGATAAACAAGTAGGTGCCTTCACCTACTTGTTTATATATATTCTTCACCTGACTAGGATATATATTTGTCTCATTGAAAAACAAAGTTATGATTTCTTCATTAAGGAAGAAATGAAAAAGTTGCTCCTCAGAAATGCCATCAGGTACCTCCTTGGGGCCAGTAATTTCCTGAAAAATCAACCAACTGTGGGTGATAGTATCCATTTGGTACATCATACTCGCTATCACTTTAAACACAGTCACCATCCTCAGCATCATGTACAGCCATTTCACCATCAGTATCTGCTTGAGTGAATCCTTTAAAATTATTGTCTGAGTCCAAATCAAAGAAGTGGCCTTTTTTGTCCAGAAAAAAATCCAAAAAATTATGATATACTTTATAACAAGTGAATAAACAATGAAAATGGTGTTGGAAAATGGAAGTTTAGAATTGTTCTGAATTGAAAGGAGGCTGTTTCCAGTTTAAAGTACTGGAAATAAACTTAGCAAAGTGTTTATTTGCTCCCCTCTCAAGCCAATACAAGGTGCCTGCAGCTACAAGGGAGAAAACTCATGGGCAACACATTGCAACAAGTGTGAAGGTTTATAGTACCATTTTCATGAAAAAATCTTGTATATCGTTATCATTGTTTTATGTCTGCTGGCATGGGATGGTAGGGTTACCACAGTTTTAGTTCGCTCTTTCGAGTTATTGCCTTTGTAGAGGATTTCGGGTGGAGTGGGGTGACCATGTCTCATTCGTATGTTGAATTTGGCAGTGATTTCTACTACTGGATCCCCTTCGTATCTCTCCCCAACCACTTTACAGAATTTACTGATTGCATTTTATCATGGTACTATCACAAGAGAGATTATATCCTCAGCAAGACAACAATATTGGTTCTTTCAATCCTGCCTGATCTCCACTTGTTTGCCAACCATTTTACTATGTCAACTAGGTGCATTTTGTCACAGCACCAAGACTAGTACTGTTGCCTTGAACTCTGCAAATCAAAAAATGTCCACATTGTTTACATTGTCTCAGTTTGTGCAATAATTATAAAAATAATAAGTGCAACTTTTTCTTTTTATTTCATTTTTATATAAAGTAGTGTGAAAATATGAATAGAACTAGGGTATTTTGTCTTGTGAAATTTTCATTCAATGTTTATCATTATTTAAAGTTAACAATAAATATACTTTTGAATTGAATAATGTATTGATTAGCATATATTGTGGATTGATTACTAGCTAGCACACATTTTGGTGCTTTAGAAGTTAGATTTAATATTTTTATTTGGGGCACTAAATCTGGCCCTTTATTTGCTGGTGTATCCATTCATGCACTGAAATTTAGGATCTCATTACAATGTTGATTCCCAAAATGGCATCTGTTTTGTCCTATTAGTTCTAATTAATTAATAGTGATGTTAATGTCATCAACGCATTGCATGTTATTAGAATAACCACTTTTTACTAAATCTGTTTCTAAATTTTAGCAAAGAAACATTAAAGGCATTTGACAAAGATAGTTCCTGCTTTGGCTACTTGTGCAATAAATTCTTTGGACCAAGTACAAAAAAAAAAAAATCACAAGGCAGGGTTTTTCTTAAAGTTCCCAGATAAAAGAGCTTCTCAAAATTCTTATTTTCATAGAGTCAGTGGACAACAGTAAGCCCTGTGCATGGTCTTTGTTTGTTTTTTCAGAAACTTCCTCTTCTGAATGCTCTCCAATTTTAATAAGTTTGGCTGTGATATGAGCATCATAGTCAATTAATTAACATGAAATTCTTAGGTAGCTCTCCAAAAAAGGTTAATGGATTTAAATGAAATATTTTATCAGGATATAAAAACAATGGAAGAAAAGGTGCCAGGGAAGATGGGATATACATTTTATTGCAAATTACATTTGGAGTATTCAGCTGTAAATCGCTCTCTCTCTAAATGGTGCTATAAAGGAGGTTACTTATGTGTTTAATAACACTTCATTTTATAGGTTTTATACTTAAATTAGAATTCTATTGCTGTGCACAATTTTTTTTTTGTACTAAAATAAACTGATTTAGCAATGTGGCTTTGTTTAATTGTGTGTGATCTGTTAATGCATGTTATTTTTGTATCAAAACACCCAACCATTAATTGAGTAGGGTTGATAGGTTGAAACTGATGCCATTTTTGAAATCAGCACCCTAAATATAATGAAAACTGACTTTAACTTTTAAGGTACCTAAATTTAAGTTGCTGCTAAGGTCCCTAATTTCAGCTTACAACTTGATAGACCAGCATATAAATCAAAATTATCAGAGCAAAATTGATGGTATATTTTCAAATATCTAAGGGTTCGTGCTAGGTAAAAGCACCACTGATGCCATATTTCTAGTAAGACAGCTGCAGGAGAAATACCTAGCCAAGGATAAACCTCTGTACCTGGCTTTCATTGACATGGAGAAAGCCTTTGACAGGGTCCCCCGATCCCTTATCTGGTGGTCAATGAGGAAACTTGGGATAGAGGAATGGTTAGTGAGAGCTGTGCGAGCCATGTACAGAGATGCTGTCAGTAAGGTGAGGGTTGGAAATGAGTACAGTAATGAATTCCAGGTAGAAGTGGGGGTCCACCAAGGTTCCGTCCTCAGCCCCCCTCCTATTTATCATAGTCCTCCAG
>NC_068982.1:83587042-83589632 GCF_001194135.2 Octopus bimaculoides | reverse complement strand
CATAAGAAGCATCAGTTGTGGTGTGCAAGAGAAACGATTGCGCTGGTATGGACATGTGGTGAGAATGGACGAGGATAGCTGCGTGAAAAAGTGCCACACCCTAACAGTTGATGGAACCCGTGGAAGAGGTAGGCCCAGGAAGACCTGGGCTGAGGTGGTGAGGCAAGACCTTCGAACATTGGGCCTCACCGAGGCGATGACTTCTGACCGAGACCTTTGGAAATGTGCTGTGCGTGAGAAGACTTGGCAAGACAAGTGAAACCTAAATCCAAGGCCTCTGCCAGGGGTGTAGCTAGCCCAGTTATGCGTACCTTTCCTACATTGGACACTAAACTCCGCTTGTTAAGACTTGTTTAGGCAAGTGAAATCGAACTAAATTCGACGACTGGCACCCGTGCCAACATCGTCTCCTTCATTGGACACGAAACTCAGCTTGCGAAGACTTATTGGGGCAAGCGAAAGCGAAATCAGGATAGCACCTGTGCCCAGCATCGCCTTTCTGGCACTTGTGCCTGTGACATGTATAAGGATTTTCGAGCGAGATCGTTGCCAGTGCCCCTGGACTGCTTCTTGTGCGGGTGGTACATAAATTACACCATTTTGAGCGTGGCCGTTGCCAGTACCGCCTGACTGGCCTTTGTATGGTTGACACGTAAAAGCACCCACTACACTCTCTGAGTGGTTGGCGTTAGGAAGGGCATCCAGCTGTCGAAACTCTGCCAAATCAGATTGGAGCCTGGTGTTGCCATCCGGTTTCACCAGTCTTCAGTCAAATCGTCCAACCCATGCTAGCATGGAAAGCGGACGTTAAATGATGATGATGATGACGATGATGATGATGATCCAACTTTCAGATATTGAGAAAATTTTTGAGGATAGTATTTTACAGAAATGCACAAAATATGCTTGAAATACAAACAGAGATTATTAGATGCTTGAAATTCAAACAGAGATAATTAGAAAGTTTGCCTAAATACTATATAAGTGTATTTCCTGAACATATTCCATTAGCTAACTAGGTATCTGTATTGTTGAAAATATTTAAATGTCATTTCTACTGTACTTTTTCTTGGAGAGCATACAAAAAGAAACATTTTGATACTTCATTTGTGAAATTTAGATGAATATTTTAGGAAATATGACAATCTAAATGGTCAACAAATTGGTCAAAATTTTGCCTAATTTGCCTAAATGAATAAGTAGCTATATTTGTGATGTCATATCTTTGAAAGTGAGGTGATACTCATCTTCAAATTACACAAATTAATAGTGACCACGGTATAGTAGTTGTCTATTTTTTTCCTTGGCAATATTTTAAATATTTATGTAAAGCCTATTTTGTTGCATGTAACAAATGATCAATTTTGCAGTGTTTTCTGGCTTAGCTAAATCCAAAACTACAAACCACAGGAACTTGAATCTTGACTCATTTGTAGTAGGTATGGAGGAAAATAAATCCTGAGATTTTGGAACATGAAATTTTAATAGAGAGTTATAGCTTCTGTGGATTTGACTAATGTAGCCTAACTTCCATTGCTTCCCATTGCTCTCTATATACTGCACAGCAACATCTGCGGGTTTAATGTTTGGATTATTGATATCATCCCCCACCTTGATCACAGCAACTTCTGGTGCAGTTGGTGGATTACAGATTCTCTCATGTTACCCAGCAGGAATAAGCCGTTTGTCATGACTTATAATAATATCACCGGTAGAACATTTTCCTAATGCAGAGTATTCCTTAGTTATATTAATAGCTTGTTTAAAACTTTTGATATATGGATTGTGCATATGCAGTGCTCCCTGCAAGTCTAGCAGGATGTTCTCATTAAGGTCATTGTCAGCTCCTCTGAATGACAACCTGTTTCTCATCCCATTTTCAGTGTCATCAAAATGTAGCTATGCATAAACTGGTTTCCTGTTTACTGCTGGTAGGAGACTTCTTATGCAGTGGTAAAACTTTCTTTGAATCTTGAAAGTAGGCATAAAAGTGCTACCACCCTGTGGTCCAACTGGTGGATTATCCAGTCCAAGTGAAGCCATAAGCCAGTAAATTATTGCAGTCACGAATTTTGTTCAGAAACAGTTGACCGCATAGATTAACATCATAGTATTTAACTATTAATTTTGGAGGCTTTTTATAGTGAAACTTTGCCACTGCTAATTTTTCCTTTGCCACAGCAGAAGGTAGTTTTCTCAGCACTCCAAAAGTAAGCTTTGCACGCAGGGCATGTTCTGTTAAAAATGTTTCCACAGTAGTGCAACATAAGGCTTGGGTTTCATTCTTTCTCATGAAAATCTGCCATAGCCATTCTCTCAGTGTCAGTGCCTGGTTTCTTTGCTTGTCACTGCTGAATTTGTGGCAGCAACATGTTTTCCCTGGAGTCCTGTTTCCCCCAGTTGATCAGTATTTGTCCGTGCTTCTGTTTCTCGTGGTATTTCCATTACACAGTTTTTCTGTGTTCTTAGCCAATTTGCATTCCTCCATGATTCTGAATCTTCTGATCTTTCCATCACATGGGTTTCCTGTCTCCTTAACCGATCTGCATTTCTCTGTGCCTTTGTTTCTTCTGGTGTTTCCATTGCACAG
>NC_068982.1:83580492-83586925 GCF_001194135.2 Octopus bimaculoides | reverse complement strand
CTCCTTCACTTTATTTCAAGACACTGAGAAGAGCTAGGTCCTTGTCTGTTTTCTTCAATTAGCATCTGTTGTCTTTGCTCAGCAAACTTTTGTGAATGGGGAATTTTTTCCAGGACAGGATGTTGCCCTTTCTTTTTCTGGGCATGGTGTATAGTTGAAAGCGTGAATATTTATGACAATTATACAGTGAAAGTTTTGAGACGATTCAGCTAATTTTTCTTTGAATGGGAAGTTTTCATGGTATTAATTGTAAATATTTATCCAGGATATTTATTTTCAATTACATGACTCTTGCTAAACACTATTTTAAAGTGCAATTTTTATGTGAATTGCTCTAAACGAATTTGACCATAAAAATGTCAGAAATTTAGTATTTTTTAAGGTAACAGTAAAATTAGTCAAACATATTTTCATGCAGTTGAATGTGTAAATTTTCCAAAATTTTCAAACTTTTTAGGTCTGCTATTTCAGACAACAGTACATTCAATAACATATACACGCAATGACATAAACAGACATAAGAATAACTCTGACGACATGAAAATAGGTCTGACAAATTTTATTAATATCTTAAAAAATACTAAATTTCCAACATTTTTATGGTCAAATTCATTTAGAACAATTCAATAACATAAAAATCGCACTTTAAGATAGTCTTTAGTGAGTATGGTGTAATTGTAGAGAATGAAGTAAGAGAAGTGGTAAATATGTGTGAGAGAGAGAGTTATGAGAGGTAACATTGTGTGAGAGAATGAGTTCAGTACATAATATATATATATATATCATCATTATCATCATCATCGTTTAACGTCTGCTCTCCATGCTAGCATGGGTTGGACGATTTGACTGAGGACTGGTGAGCCAGACGGCTACACCAGGCTCCAATCTGACTTAGCAGAGTTTCTACGGCTGGATGCCCTTCCTAACGCCAACCACTCCGAGAGTGTAGTGGGTGCTTTTATGTGCCACTGGTACGAAGGCCAGTCAGGTGGTACTGGCAACAGCCACGCTCAAAATGGTGTATTTTACATGCCACCTGCACAGGAGCTAGTCCAGTGGCACTGGCAACGACCTCGCTCGAATGTCTTTTCATGTGCTACCAGCATAAGTACCGGGAAGGCGACGCTGGTAACTATCACGCGCAAATGGTGCTATTTACGTGCCACTGGCAAGAAAGCCAGCCAGCTGCTCTGGCAACGATCACGCTCGGACGGTGCTCTTAGCGCTCCACTGGTACAGGTGCTCTTAGCGCTCCACTGGTACAGGTGCCATCACAATTTCGCTTTCACTTGCCCCAACAGGTCTTTGCAAGCCGAGTTCGGTGTCCAATGAAGGAGATGTTGGCATGGGTGCCAGTTGTCAAATTTAGTTCAATTTCGATTTAATATATATATTATGTGTGTGAAAGGGAAACATCAAAGTAACACTGGAGGAGACATGGAAAAGAGCGGAACCAGTTAAGAGAGAGTGAGTTATAAGAGGTAACATTGTCTGCAATTCTATCAATTACCTTTTCTTCTCACTACAGCTCTCAATTAGAGAAAGAGGTAGTAAGCATGAGGAATAGTAGGAGAGTCACTGAATAGTGAGAGTGGGGTAATTCGTTTTGTCAGATTTTACCAGACTGGAACCAGACCAGTTAATTTTTGTGAATCCCATACAGATGTTGACATTCTCCTGGTGTACATGGTTCCTCATGACAAGTTTGGTCAAAATTGGTCTAATGGTTGCAGACGAGTTTGGTAACAAAATTTTGACACAGACACACACTCAGATGTAAATAGCGCAATTATAGCATAGATAGCACAATAAAATTTTTATTGGCAAAATTTGACCAATATTTCTCAAAGAAAAATGCAATTTACATGTACTAGAATATCTCTTAGGTTTGCCTAGCAACTCTCCGCATGTTAAAACAGTGAGAGGGAAAAAACAACATTCTCAATACAATGTTTTCATGCTAAGTTTGGGTTGTAGAAGACTTATTAAACTCAATTTAGCACATTTTTTCTAGAAATATATGTTTACTTAGTAATTAGTTCATCCATTTCCTTTTCACCTCTCACTGCATGCAATCTACATCAGTTTGGCAAGTAGCATCAGTATACCACTCTCTTTAGTGATTTTGTGCTCTTTTGCTATATCATGGCCAGAATTATCAATAACTTATATAGAATTTGTGAGAATTTTTTTTTCTTATGATATAAAAATTTTGAAGAAAATGTCCTTTTCTAAGTGAAAATTAACAATGAAATTTCAACTTTTACATTTCATAACAATTATCTGACCTGCCCCCATCAATTTTTACATCAAAATGAAGCGAAAGACTTCCTCTTCATGACAATATGATTTTTAACACAACTTCAGGTGCAACACTTGAGTGCATAGAATGAGAGCTACCATTTAGCATCAAAAATAAATGGACAGTTATTGTAAATGCATAGAAATATTAGGGTATTTGAGGGATCTTGACAGGATATGTAACTGTTGGATTTTAATTAAAACTATATGAGAATAAAGTTCACATCCAGAACTTTCAAATGGTATATAATTTTCCTGTTTTTGTATCTTGAAACTGTGCTTGTCTCCACTGTAAGGCATTCAATAGTGATATCTAGTAATACACACTTGTGTATAATGAACATCACTAATTATCAGCTGTGGAATATTTGAAAATTTTTTTTATATAATACTTAGTTTTTTTCTTTTGTGTTACGAAGATAAAGTATTAGTAGAAATTTATTATAATTGTTATCATTCAACTACAGTAGTAGTTGAATAATATTTTTAAGGCTGCAATTTACTCACATGCAGCACCTTTCAGAGCTTGTCGCTAATACATTTCTTAATCAAATTGAAACCTGTTAACATTTTTGAAGAGGTCTGGTCCCTAGCTACATTTTGGCATTAAAAAAAATTGAGATTTGGTCTAGTAGAAAAAGTTTATATCAAAATTTGTAGCAACATTATAGGAGAGTAAGTAATGCCACCAATCAAGTTTAGACCCAAATAACTTTTTTATTTTAAAAGCAAAATACATTTAGCTTAGCTTCAGTGATACAAGAAAGCATGAAGAATTTCATAGTTTTGTTCCCATGCAACAAAAATTTGTATCGAAAAAGTTGTGAGGTAAAATATGAAGAAATATATGTAAGACAAAATATTAGATTTAAGTATAATTAACTTTTTTATTTTAAAAACAAACTATATTTTAATTAAACTTAAATGATAGAACTCAATTCAAGGAATTTCATGCAATGAAGTTTTAAAAGAAAAAAAAGTTATGAGTGTTTGTTTCTCAAATTTGAGGGTGATAATATAATTCTATACTTTTTTATGAATATAGTTCTATAAGGGGACTTTTAATACATGTCACTGGCATCATTGAGGCAATGAAAGAAATTATCAATGACATCGCTATTTGACACATTATTAATTAGCATAATAGCATAGCCTGGCAAAAACATGGATTACATGGGAAAATGCGAGCAAGAGAAATAATATTCTTAAGATTATAAACCTGGAAAATTAAGTTCAGGACAGCTTATTAATTACATTTGGTAAAGTACAGAACAAGAAAATTTTTACTTAAAATATTGCAGCTAAGGATAAAATTTGAATATTAAAAAATATTTGATTTTAATTTACAAAGTAACATCATCATCATTATCATCGTTGTCCTCGTTTAATGTCCGTTTTCCATGCTGGCATGGGTTGGACAGTTTGGCTGAAGTCTAGAGATCCAGCGGCTGCACCAGGCTCCAATCTGATCTGGCAATGTTTCTACAGCTGGAAACCATTCCTACTGCCAACCACTCTGAGAATGTAGTGGGTGCTTTTTATGTGCCGCCAGCACAGGAGCCAGTCAGGTGGTCCTGGCATTGATCATGTTCAGATAGTACTTTTTATGTGCCACCAGCACAGGAGCCAGTCAAGGGGTACTGGCATCAGCCACGTTCAGATGGTGCTTTCTATGTGCTACTGGCATGGGAACCACTCAGGGTACACTGGCATCGACCATATTTAGATGATGCATTTTACATACTGGAATGGGAAGCAGTCAGGGGGCACTGGCCACAACTACGAGTTTGGTTTTACTTGACTCAATAGGCCTTCTGAAGCATATCATATCAACTTTAGTTGTCATTGTCTCTGTGAGGCCCAATGTTCAAAGATCATGCTTCACCACCTCATCCCATGACTTTCTAGGTCTACCTCTTCCACAGATTCCTTCCACAGTTAGGGTGTGGCACTTCCTCACACAGCTGTCCTCATCCATACATAACATATGACCAAACCAGCACAGTCATCTCTCTTGCACACCACATCTGATGCTTCCTATGTCCAACTTTTCTCTCAGAGCACTTACACTCTTTCGTGTATTCACACTGACATTACACATCCAGCGGATCATACTAGCTTCATTTTTTTCTAGCCTATGCATGTCCTCAGCAGTCATGGCCCATGTTTCACTGCTGTGTAGCATGGTAGTTCACACACATGCATCATACAGACTACCTTTCATCCTGAGCAAGAAGCCCTAAGTTACCAGCAGAGGTAGGAGCTCCCTGAACATTGTCCAGGCTATTCTTATTCTAGCTGCTACACACTCAGAGCATTCACTCCCACTACAGACTTGGTCACCTAGATTTTCCCCTTGGCATATGATGGAATCTGTTTTCTGTACATCTTCAGTGTTTATTGCCCCTGTGCATCTGTCACACACAAAAACTGTCTTCCCGGTTAGCCTTCCTTTGATATTGCTGCAACTTTTATGTGTCCATAGCTTACCCCGGATGCTTCGTATGGAGTTTCTACCGATGCCTTTTCTAAAGATCAGGCAGGGTCACTTGAAGGGATTTGTGATTTGTCAGCCTTCCTCCTTACCAAGGCTTTGGTTTTTGCTAGGTTAACCCTAAGGCCCTTCGATTCTAGACCTTGCTTCCATACCCTAAATGTCGTCCTTAGTTCTGGCAGTGACTTGGCTATTAGAACAATGTCATCAGCATAGAAGAGCTCCCAGGGGCAGCCTGTCTTGAATTCATCTGTTATTACCTGGAGGACTATGATGAATAAGAGGGGGCTGAGGACTGATCTTTGGTGAACCCCTACATCTACCCGGAATTTTTCACTATACTTGTTGCCAACCCTCACCTTACTGACAGCATCTCTGTACAGGGCTTGTATCCCTAGTTTCCGCATTGACCACCAGATAAAGGATCGAAGGACCCTGTCAAAGGCTTTATCCAAGGCAACAAAAGCCAAGTCCAGAGGTTTATCTTTGGCTAGATATTTCTCTTTACATTTCTGGTAAGTTGCCTTACCAGAAATGTAGCATCAGTGGTGCTTCTGCTTGGTACAAAACCAAACTGCATCTCATCTAGGTTAACTCTCTCCCTAATTAGTTGGGTTATGACCCTCTCTGTAACGTTCATCATCTGATCCAATAATTTGATGCCCTTGTAATTATTTCTATTTAAAGTATCACCTTTACTTTTATAGCAGTTGACTTTGGTGCTGCTACACCAGACATTGGGTATGACACCTTCATGAACTACCTGATTATAATTTAAAAAGGTACCATCATTATGTTAAAATATCGACGCACTAGAATACTTAAAAAATGTGAGCCAGAAGTATCAGTATTGCTAAAGTCCTATGCAAAGCAGAATAGTATATATGGTAGGCAAATTCATTATGTAAAAAATAGGCATTGGGTCAAAACTAAAAATGTGAAGACTTGGCAATAACTTAAGCAATGTGAAGACTTGGCAATAACTTAAGTATATAACTCAAGCAAATTTTACTGTGAATTTGTTGTTTTTAAAGTGCAAAAAATTTGAGTTATTTTTAATTTTTAATAGAAGTAACAAGTAAAATAGAAGTAATAACTTTTAATAAAATTTTAAATTTTAATAAAAGGTAATATTTTCTAAATCTAAATATATAATTTGAAATTTTTTCCTTAGCTGCAATATTTGAAGTAAAAAATTTTTTTTTCTGTACTTTACGAGATGTAATAAGCTGTCCTGAAGTTTTCCAAGTGTAATAACTTGTCATATAATTTTCCAGGTTTATAATCTTAAGAATATTATTTCTCTTGCTAGCAATTTTTAAAAATGTTTCCACAGTAGTGCAACATAAGGCTTGGGTTTCATTCTTTCTCATGAAAATCTGCCATAGCCATTCTCTCAGTGTCAGTGCCTGGTTTCTTTGCTTGTCACTGCTGAATTTGTGGCAGCAACATGTTTTCCCTGGAGTCCTGTTTCCCCCAGTTGATCAGTATTTGTCCGTGCTTCTGTTTCTCGTGGTATTTCCATTACACAGTTTTTCTGTGTTCTTAGCCAATTTGCATTCCTCCATGATTCTGAATCTTCTGATCTTTCCATCACATGGGTTTCCTGTCTCCTTAACCGATCTGCATTTCTCTGTG
>NC_068982.1:83566123-83580482 GCF_001194135.2 Octopus bimaculoides | reverse complement strand
CATCTGTTGTCTTTGCTCAGCAAACTTTTGTGAATGGGGAATTTTTTCCAGGACAGGATGTTGCCCTTTCTTTTTCTGGGCATGGTGTATAGTTGAAAGCGTGAATATTTATGACAATTATACAGTGAAAGTTTTGAGACGATTCAGCTAATTTTTCTTTGAATGGGAAGTTTTCATGGTATTAATTGTAAATATTTACCCAGGGTATTTATTTTCAATTACACAACTCTTGCTAAACACTATTTTAAAGTGCAATTTTTATGTGAATTGCTCTAAACGATTTGAAAGTATTATTACATTCTGGCCTTCCATCCTGAAATGTTGAAGGTAGTAATTTTGTGGTACATGTGTTTGTCAGTTGTACCAAACATTAAATCTATTATCAATATTTATCATGATCATCATTTAACATCCACTTTCCATGCTAGCTTGGGATAGACAGTTCCAGTCACATTGTCTAACCCATGCCAGCACGGAAATAATCATCATCCAGTGTTTTAAATCCGGGTTTTGTCCCCATTAATGGGGGTGGCCAGATATACCCCAATGCCATAGCAACCGCCCTCACACCATCTCACCTCTTACCTGGTTTTGGGCATCCTCCTTTTTCAAACCAACCCTCCTAATCTCCTCAATCTTTTCCTTGGTCTGCCTTGCTTTCGCACTCCATTTACCTCAAACACAATCACCCTCCATTTACCTCAAACACAGTTACCCATGCACTTCATCCCTCCTCAACACCTGCCCATACCACCTCACTCCATTCACCCTTGCCAACCATTCCACCAATTCTTCCAACCCCAGCATTCCCATCAAATCTTCAGTTCTCCTCTTATCAAACAACTTCACCCCACATATTTCACTCACCATTGCTCTCTTAGTCTTCAAAATTACCATTTCTGTCTCCCTCAGACGCCATGTCTCACCCCCATACAGCATTGCAGCTCTCACACAACTCTTACAGACCTTTCTCTTCATCGTTAATGAGAACCTTTTCTCATATAACAACGCTCCACATCACTCTTGCTGTCACAGCTGCTTCACATCCACCCTATCTCCCAAATAACAAAACCCTCATCACATAGCATTCCCACTGGTTCTGTCCACTCTCCAGCTCCTTTCTCACATCTTCCACAAACAAACTCTCTTGCCAGTCTTGGGGTCACCTTCTACTTTTTTGTACATCTACTATGAATCCATTTCTCACATCTCATACACAACACCACATTTGCCATTACCCTCCTCCCAGGTACACTACATGAATCCACCTTACTCACTAACACTTCTCCTTCCATCCCGCTCACCATCACCTTTGTCATCCCAAGGTTTACCTTCAAACCCTTGCTTTCAAACGCCTCCTTCCATTTCCAAAACTTCTCCCTCAATCCCTCTATCGTCTCACTCATCAGAACAAGGTCATCCGCATACAGTACCTCCATTATCAATCCCTCTCTTGCACTCTCCATCACCACATCAACCACTATTGCAAACAACAACGGTGACAACACAGATACCTGATGCACACCAACTTTCACTGCAAACTCCTCCAACAGCTCTGAACCAATTCTAACTCTTGTCTTTACCTCCTCATAGAAACTCATCACTGCCCTCACTATTACCTCTAGTACACTTCTCTTCCTCAATGCCCACTCAATCACCTTCCTTGGAACCCTATCAAATGCCTTCTCCAGATCAATGAAGCATATGTACAACTCCTCCTTATCTCGGTATTCCTCTTGCAATCTCCTTACAATGACCACTGCATCTATTGTCCCCTTCCTTGCATAAAACCAAATTGCATCTCATCCACATCCACCCCCTTCCGAATTCTCCTCTCCAATACTCTTTCCACTGTCTTCATTGCATAAATTCACTCCCCTATAACCCCACAACTCATCGCATCCCCCTTCCCCTTAGTGTCCAATCATCTGGCATTCCTCTTCCATCCAGCACACTCTGGCAGAGCTCCATCATCACAACAATCCCTATCTCCACACTTGCAGTTATCATTTCCACACTTACTTCTGATGGTTTAGCTGCCTTCCTGTTTTCATTTCCTTCATTGCCTCTACTACTTCTTCCCAATTAACCCTCTCCACTGACCCCTCCACTACAGCAGTTTCCACCCTCCAATCCCATTCATTCTCCTCATTCATAATTCCCTTCATATGCTTCTTCCAATCTCTTCCCCTGTCCTTCTCACTAAAATTCAACCTTCATTCACTCCCCCTCATGCATCTTCCTCCCTCAACATATCTTCCATATTTTTGCATTGATTTAATAAACCTAAACACTGTATCTGGGTTCTCATCAAGCCCGCTCAACTTATCCTGAGCCTCCTTCCCCATACATCTCGCAACCACCATCTTTGTATGATTCTTCGTGTTATTATACCTGGCTTTCATTTGCTCAGTCTTATTATTACATAAAGCTTTATGCGCTTCCTTCTTCCTCGCTATCACATCCCTTACCTCCTCGTTCCACCACTATGTATTTCCTTGATCTCTCCTACCTTTTGTCCTTCCACACACTTCATCACATGCTTTAGTACCCCTTCTTTAAAAGACTTCCACAGATCTGGGGCATCAATGCTTACCAACACCTTAACTCTCTCCTCAAACCTTGCTCTTGTTTCTTCTTCCTGCAGTTTCCACATGTTTCTCCTCTCAACTGTTCCCTTTCTCACACACTTTTTGGTTTTCTTCTTATCCAACTCAGCAACCACCAACCTGTGCTGCAACTCCCCTGATATTGTCTTCATGTCTTTCAACTACTTCTTGTTTTCCCTGCCAACCAACTTGGTTGCTCAACTTGCTAGACATAGCAGCGAATAACCCACAAATTACATATTACATTCTACTATTCAGAAAAAAGATGGGGAAAAATAAGATGGTCATAGTTCAAACGTTTTTCTCTCAAGTCCACTGCTATAAGGCCAACTGAAAGGCAAGCAACAATTAATTGTTATTACAGAAATGATTGTAGTGGAAAATTAGTTGACTAGACTGAAATACTGATGAATTCATGCTTTCTAAATCCACACTAAGGTCCTTACTCTTAATTATTTAGTATTTAAACCAGCCACATCAGGCGGAAATATTCTACATATTTCATGTTCAAACTGACCAGATTTGACCTCTAGATTCCCTTGTTCAAAAATATAAGGACACAGATCGTGTCGTATAGCCAGCTGGAGACGATGTCTCCTGGGGCTAAATTACAGCAACATTCATCCTAAAGCAGGACTGCCATGTTATGTTGGCAAATAATCTTTACTCCAAAGTACTGTTGCTGAATATCTCTTGTTGTGAGATTTATAAATAGTAATTTTCTAATTTTTATAGTGTTAGTGCCACAAAAAAAAAAAAAATGTATTTAATATGCTCTGTAAAATAGTTGGCATTAGGAAGTGCATCCAGTCATTAAAATTTTGCCAAAACTGAGACATTGGAATTTGATATGTTGTTGAAACATCCACCACTTGCTGACATGGAAGGTGGGGTGGCAGTGTACCTCTGCAAGAGATATTTAACCTGTAACACTTTAAAATAACAAGATGCGTATATTACTGTTCCTATAGTCATCTCTGAAATTAAAGGATTTTATTGTGTAGACTAGACTTTTGTGTGTTTGAAGGTTATATATCATTTATGCTGGGCCTGATAATATGATGTAAGGCTAGTGCTCTTCTTGAATCACTAGAATCTATGAGCCAACAAGGAAACCTCAATACAAGCTAATATAGTGGCCTCTATATGGTTTGTTAGTCTGCTAGAAATAGCAGAGTCTCCCTCAAATGATAATCTACCATTTTAGTAAAGGACAAATGGTCCTAGGTTCCCTGCATATAGGAAAAAGACAGGATAGTCATGGCTGGCATACTTTGATTATAAATCTGCTCAACCATCAGGGCTGAACAACAACTTGAATATTTTATTTATTTTTTTTCTTTAAATAGTAGAGGAAGTCTGTTGTTACAGTAATCCCTGACCTACACAATCTCTGAAACTGCATGTTCGGTACTATACCAAACAACCATACATATCACACCACAATACTACCAAGGATTATTTTTACACATTTCCTCAACCAGGTCTAGCAGCCAAATTTCTTTCAAATTACCTCCTATATCTTGAAAAGGAAGGATACAATGGATAATGTACTTCACAATCTGTTGGGTGATATAACAGATAGACAGTTAGAATACTTTTGTTCATAGGTCTGTTTGATGTTAAACAACAATACCGTCCTTACAAATAAACTTAAGATAAACACAAAAGGAAGATATTACTTAAAAGCAACAGCAGCATCAATAACTGAATATGCACCTCTAGAGATAAATATAGAAATCAAACTGAACTCAGACTTTCACACTGTGCTCCATACAGTAAACCAGGGTATTTTGAAATCTTCAACAGGTTTCTCAACTTAGTGGCACCACTACATTTGGAGTTTTAACATAGTTAGTAGTTTGCACATTTGATATTCCGTATCAGGAATGACTAAAGCTACATAAGAATTAGTGTTCTGGACTGCTGTTAGAAGTAAACATTTACTTGATTAAATATTAGTTGGATCTAGGTTAGTATAAGTGACCATGAGCATTCAGTTGTTCAATCAACTAAACTACCACACTCATTGAATTAGCCTGTAAGTGGCCAAATGTTTCACAGAGACTTGTATCCTTCATGTAATTCTCAAGCAGAATCAGTGTGACAGTTTGACAAACCTAGATCTCTGAATTATAAATGTAAAGCATCTGATAGACTTTTCCACAGTTTTAGTCTACCTAATTTCACTCACAAGGTATGGGTTGACTCATAGCTTTAGAAAATGACACTTGCCTAAGATACTACATAGCAGAATAAAAACCAAGGACCCCATGATTGGAAAGTAAATTTTTTAACCATTTTCCACACTGGTATTAATTTGCCTATTGACCAGCACCTTCATTTTGTTTCTTTTCCTGTAACTCTGCTCTTCTAAAATTTCACACCTGTTCTTGCCACAAACAGTATCTGCAATTGCTTTGTTTTAAGTAGTTTAATTATGTATTGTAAATTTTTATTTAACACTAAACTCGACATCTGTATTTTCATGAGCTTCCTTTTCCTGGCTCATTTGACCCCAAAATGCAATCATGGGTTTATAGCTTTGTTTTTGGCCATATTATAAAACTGTTGTTGTTAGTGTTACTTTCATTTGGTATGGTAAGTATATAACATAAAGCATTCCATAATGTCAGTACATATAATTCTGACACTTATTTGAATATTAGCCAAATTTTCTTCATACATAGAAACTTGAAATATAATTTTTTGGCAAAGTAATTTTTCAAAAGAACAAAATATTTGAACATTCATTTTGTATTTGATTCTCCATGTCTCTCTTTCCATTTCACTCTTGACCTTTTCCCTTTCTTTTGCAACAATAAGCATTCTCACTTTTTGGCAAATTCCAGGGTTTACAAGAAGGAACAAAAGTACAGCAAAGCCTTATTTTGTCAACTCAGCAATTGGACAAGGTAACTCTTGAAGAATCTTGTATCAACTATCCAAAGATAAAGTACATACAGTGTATTTTTAAATGTACTGTTGCATTAAATCATTTGTATGTTAGCATGAAAGAAACTGTTGTAAATCCGTTGTATTCAGCTTTGAATTTATTTCACAGTCTATTTTGTTGGACAAATGTGTCTGTAAATATTGACATTGAAGAATCCTCGTAAGTCTTTACCAGTAGTTTTTAATAGAATTTCTCTTTTTAAATAGTATTACATCAAATAATGTAATTTAAAAATAAAGCATTTCAATCACTGCTGTTGCCACTACTATAATCACTCTCTTCATTTTTACTACCACTAACATTAAAGACAAATCTATTGCTGATTTATGTGCATTTTTCAGACAAAGAAACAATATGAGAGAGCATATAGGGAAGCAGAAAAAGCTATTGAAGCCTACAAAAAGGCAGATGCTGATATCAATTTGTCTCGAGCTGAAGTTGAAAAAGTAAGTGAATAAGCTTAATAAATGTTTTATAACTGTTCATCATAGTAAATATTTTTCTTATATTCTTACTAAATATTGTGTATGATGTATAAAATCACCATCATCATTTTTACATCTGCTTTTCAATGGGTTAGATGAGTCTTTTCTAACACAATGTTTCACCACTTTTTGTGCTTCCTTTGTCATCTTCTTTGTCATGTTTAACATTTTAAGATACACCAGTTCTGCCCATGTCTTTCACAGTTTTCTTCTACTTAGATCTTTTTGCATTTCTTTACCCATCTGTCATCATCCATACATATTACATGTCCATACTAATGCAGTCATCTTTCTTGCATACAACAACTTATTCCTTTTATACCCAGGTTATCTCTCAGTTTATCTGTACCAAATTGTTCATGCTCATTGATATTACACACTCAATAGAGCATGGTTGCTTTATTCCTCTTCAATCTTTACACATCCCCTTAATTCAGTGCCCACCTCCCATACAAACAATATATTAGGTTGTTTCGCATGTAATGTCACATTTTTAATTACTTGTTATTTCGGTCATTTAAAAACTCAATTATGTATACTATGCATTTAATCTTGACTCTTTTTCTTTCCCAACAATATTGGTATACAAAATTCGTACCCACAAAACTAATGAAAATGATAACAACGAAACTATGTTGAGTGATTTCCTCGTATGAGTTCAAACTGGATCAATCTGCCGCAGAAGCTGTACACAATATCAAGCAGGCCTTTGGTAATGGTTTTGTTGACATCAGAATTGTTCAGAGATGGTTCCAGGAGATGATAGCCTTGAAAATAAACAAAGGGGTAGGCCAAAATCAGGTATTTGATGATAGATTTAATGCTTTGGTTGAACAAAATCCAAGAACAAAGGTTCAAAAACTTACATCAGAACTCCAAACATCTCGCACAACTGTTTTGGGACACCTGTAAAAATTTGGAAAAGTCAAGAAAACAGATAGGTTTGTTCCACATCAACTGAACGAGATTAAAAAAAAACAAACGCCTTGAAGTGTGCTCCTTACTGCTTTCTTGGCTGGAAAAAGCCCATTTTTGCATCAAATCACTACTTGTGATGAGAAATGGATACTCTTTGACAACAGCAGAACAGGACAGTGATTAGATGCAGGAGAGTCATCTAAACACTACCCAAACCCACCATTGCACCCGAAAAAGTTAATGGTCTCTGTATGGTGGTCTGCGAAGAAAGTTATTCATTATTCATTTTTGCAACAAGAAAAAACAGTAACGGCAACATCGTATTGCCAGGAAATTGATTGTATGAATGAGAATTTGAAAAGAAAAAGCAACTCAGATTAGTGAATAGACATGGCCCAATTTTGCTTCATGACAATGTCTGTCCTCACACTCCAAGCTACGATCCAAAAGTTGCAAAGCCCGAATTATGAGATTTTGCAACATTCTCCCTATTCCCCTGATATCGCTCCTATTGATCATCACTTATTTAAGCATTTTGAACTTTTCATAAGCAATAAAACATTCTTAAATAGAGAAGAGGTAATTGAAGCATTCGGACAGATTATCACAGCAAAAGATGAATTTTTTTTTTAATGATGGAATATATGACAGAGAAACATTGGGTAAATGTCATAGATGAACATGGATCATACTTTGATTAAATAAATCAGTTCTCTAACACTTCTGAAACATTTTATTGTTACCTTTCAAATATGACATTTCATGTGAAACAACCTAATACAGTCTATCTTTCACTCAGAGAGAGAGAGAATCCCCTTGTTTCCAACAGAGATAATAGCTCTCTGAACATTTTCACACTTTACCAGCATGCAGTTCCATAGCTGATAAGTTGGCCTAGATAAAGGAAACTATCAGCTGCTTTCTAATGAACTTTCTAAGCATTAATTTATTTTACTAGTACTTTCACTACAAGCTACTCTTGTACATCTGCCACATACAAAGTCTTTATTCAATGTCAGCCTGCTTGTGATTCCAATACACCTCTTGTGCACCCATGGCTGACACTATGCACCATATGGAGTTGCTACTTAATCCTTATCAGAACTTTAAGTACAGTCATTTCCTTGTTGGCTGCAGAGTCTTTTCTTCCTTCCTACTTGCTGGTGCCAATAAAAAGCATCCAGTCCACATTGTAAAGGGGTTAGCATTTGGAAGGACATCCAGCTATAGAAACCATGCCAAAGCAAACCTCGCCAGTGTTGGTGCCATGTAAAAAGCACCCAGATCACTCTGTAAAGTGGTTGGCATCAGGAAGGGCATCCAGCTGTAAAAATCATGCCGAAACAGACATTATTGGTGATGATGTCCTGTAAAAAGCACTCAGTCTATGTATCCTACTTGTTTGTTTTGTTAGTAAAATTGTCCCAGATGTTGACCTCCAACAATTTTGCAACTTTTCAGAAGTAGGTACATTAATTTAAATCAAAATATAGGTAGAGTCAGTATAACATTTTATTCTTTTTTTTTTATATGTTGTTCAAACATTTTCGTTAAAAATAAAATCTAAAACTCTACACTAGTTAATATACTATTGACTAATGTACCCTTAAACAATTAAATATATTTATATAACAATGTGTCCAACAAAAAAATTCATTAACAAATGAGACACAGGTAAATATAGATAACATATTGAAAATTAATATATATTTTCACACATTATTCATATTAATATACAAGGGATATATAATAATTGTATTTTTGTCAAACTAGAAAATACTATGTCTTAGGTATGTCATGAAATTGTCCAAAGCACCCTTTACACAATGGCATTTTACACAAGGAACATATAAAAGAGGTTTCAACTTGATACACATTTGAAGTTTTTTTCTTTAATTCTATTCTTGCAATGAGCACATTCTTCTCACTTTTCCTACCATTTATTTTTCACTCTGATAGAAGTCAATATTTCATCTGCTGGCATCCAACTTGGTTAATTTTGCTTTTCTTCTCAGCTTTGTGCTTTCACAAAGAGAAGCCCCCATGTAACCATGATACAATGTCAACATAAAACTTCATATGGCAGTAGTCCTTTGGTGGTGGCAATACCATGTGGCTTTTCATTTTCATGATATAAGAATTGACAATTAAATTTACTAATACCACAAAATATATCTCCACCTTTTCTTTCCAGGACATCCAACAGGATAGTATGCATGATACTGGTCATTTTTATCAATGTCATGGATGTGCTTATTTTATAAGATTATTATAATGAGTTTACCTTCAGTGCCAACACCTAGCTGATGACTGGTAGACAAGAATAAAATTACCATCTGTTCTTCTCCAAGGTGGCTAGCACATATTCTTTTGCATTTTGAGATTTAGTAGTTTTTATTTCTTGGAGTAGTCCTTTGCAATTGTCCATTATTGTACTGCAGGTATAGGTGTTTACAAGAGCAAGACATTCTGCCAAAACCACTGAAGAAAAAAAAGGACGAATATAAAGATGCCTGTATTGATGGTGAAACGACTCAGAGACCATACAACATCATACCCCAGTCTATTCTATTTCCATTATATTTTTTTCTCAGTTTAAATAATCATTGCTTCATCAACACCGAGGCTTTTTTTCCTGGCAATTATACAGTCTGTATTTTTTCCAGATAGCAAGTATTGGGTGTACTTTGAATAGAAGGTCATAGTTCGGTTCATTTCTGCTGAGGTCATTGCAAAAATCACTCAGGTGTAAATACTGATTTACTTTCAAATACTTGTTTTTTGGCATAGTACTTGATATGAAAGGATACTATATCTTATATTTGGGTTCCCGCAGTCTTGGAAATTGCTTTATACCAAACATTACATTTATGGCAAAAAGCTCAGATCTTCCATGAGTAGTAATAACTTGTTGGGCAAATTGATTTGTTTCTTATGCAAAGGTTTTGGAAGGACATTTGAGGCAAAAACCAGAATAGATAATTCAAGATAGATTGTGTTGTGAACCAGTAATTTCAGTGAAATCAGGAATAATAGTTGATGTTGTAATGTTCAGCCATGTTGCTCTAATGTCTTGAATGGTACATTTTCATGCACATTTTCATCACTTTCCTATGAAAGGATTCTTGCTTGTTAGATGAAAATTCATAAACATCTATATTGAATTAATTTTGATCATTTTGATTAAATTTGACTTTATGGACAGGTAAATTTAATTAATAGGTATATAAGCAATAACTTTATGGATAAGCACTAAAATTGAAACTCTTAATGTATCCTACCTGTTTGATTTATTACTAAAATTATCCTAGATGTCAACCACCAACAACTTTGCCATTCAAGATGAGGTACATTAATTTGAATTAATTTAAATGCAGGTATAATCAGTACAAGATTTTATTCTTTTTCTATATTTCATTCAAACATTTTCATCGAAGATAAAGTATAAAACTCTTTTACTAGTCAATATACCATTGGCTATGTACTCTTATACGATTTAGTGAGTAGATTTACATGATAGAGTGCATCTAATAACACAACTCATTAACAGCTGAGACAAAAGTGAATTACAGGTGTGTAATATACTGAAAATTAATATGTATTTCTCACCTTCACATATTTGTTATAAAATTAAAGGAATACATAATTATATTTCTATCAAATTAGAAAATATAATTATGCCACATTTCTGTCATGGAATTATCCAAAGCACCCTTTACACAAGGGCACTTTGCAAAATGAACACATATATGCAGTTTCAACCTGATATCCTTTTGTGGTTTCTCTTTTTTTCAATGAACACAGTCTATAAACTTTCTTTCTTCCATTTATTTTTTTCCACTTTATGAAAGTTAATATTTTCTGTTGACATCCACCTCAGTTAATTTTGCTTTTCTCACACTTCTGTGTTTTCTGGAAGAAAAACCCTCACGTAACTGAGATGCGACGTCAACCCAAAATTTCATATGCAATAGTTCTTTGGTGGTGGAGGTACCTTGTGGCTTTTCACATAAACAATATATGAATTAACAATAGTTAAATTCACTAAAAACCACAAAATGTACCTCCTCCATTTCTTTCCAGGTTGTTCAACTGGATAGTATACCCAGTACTAGTTGGATTTATCAACATCACCCATATATTTATTGTAGGAAATATTTATTGCATGTTTCCCCTCAGCACTAACACCAGGTTGTTCATTGGTAGACAGAAATAAAATTTGTCTTTTGTCCTTGTATACTGTGATTAGTAAATTTTCTTTTTGCGTCTAAAGAATGTCCCCTCTTTTTACTTTGTTGTTTTTATCTCATGTTGTAGCCCATTGCAATTATTTATCACAGGCAGGATGTTCTGCCAAAGCCACTGAAAAAGAAAAAAAACAATCAAAATACAGGTGTCAGTGTTGATGGTGAAAAGGTTCAGATAGAGAATATACAACATCATACCCCAATCCATTTGGTCTGTCTCCTTTATAATTTTTCCCCATATAGACCTCAAAGTTTGTACAATACCCTGTGTCTGATTCACAGACTTTCCATACCTTGATGCCCCATTTAGTGGGTTTAGCAGGCATGTATTGTCAAAAATGTACCCCACACTTATAACCTATCATGACTTCATCTACACTGAGATTTTTCTGAGACAGATACATAGTTTTATACTTATCAGAAAGTAAATTATTAATTGGACACACTTTATACAGGGGATTGTAGTTTGATGCCGGGGACATTAGCAGAATCAGATAAATGTGAATATTGAGATATTTTCAAATACATTGTTTTTGACATAATACTAGAGATGTATAAATTACTATACCTTACATCAGGACTCCAGTAGTTCCACAATCAAGGCAACTGCTTGATATCAAACACAGTGTTTATGGTAAAAGAAAAAAGCCTACGGTTGCCATAGTGGATGTGGTCTTCCACGAATAGAAATCATTAATTGAAATCAATAATTACAAAGTAGACCAACTTGGAGGAGAAGGGTTTGGAAGCTTAAAGATCCTGCAAACGGACAGAGATTTAGAGACATACTACTTGAAGCATTTGACAAAATAGAAGGAGGTATAGCATCATACAACATGGAAGATAACTGGAGTTTCCTACGGGACAACCTGCTGAATGCCACCGACCAGATCTGTGGCTGGTGTAAAGTCCCCTCTCGACCCAAAGTAACTTGGTGGTGGAACAGTGTGGTTGACAGGGTTATTAGACAAAAGAAACAGGCTTGGAAGGACTGGAAGAATGGGGGTAGCAGGGAAGTGTATCAGACTGCTAGGAGACAGGTTTATCTAGCCAGAGAGGAAGCAAATAAGAAAAAATTTGCA
This sequence comes from Octopus bimaculoides, assembly GCF_001194135.2. Lineage (NCBI taxonomy): Eukaryota > Metazoa > Mollusca > Cephalopoda > Octopoda > Octopodidae > Octopus > Octopus bimaculoides. The sequence goes on along the minus strand of NC_068982.1, from coordinate 83,568,185 downwards.
AATGTTCTGCGCCGTGAGGACCAAAGACTTGAAGTATTTCGTGTTGCAAGACAGTGTGTGGAAGAGAATCGTGATGTCGTGGGTGAGAAATGTGTTCGCATGGATGATGGTACGCTTGCTCTAAATGAGGCTGCAAAGAAAGAGGTTTGGAGACGCCACTATGAAAGATTGCTCAATAAAGAGAATGAATGGGAGAAAGAGAGTCTGCCAAATGTCGTCCCAACAGAGGGACCAGCTATCCGAGTTGACAGTTCCATGGTAGATAAAGCAATTATGAGTATGAAGACAGGGAAAGCCCCTGGCCCATCAGGAATCACTGCAGAGATGCTCAAAATATCTGGCAGTGTCGGCTATAGCCCAGTCACCCATATTGTTAACCAGGTGATACACGAAGGAGTCATACCCAATCACTGGTGTAGCAGCACCGTAGTCAACTGTTACAAAGGTAAAGGTGAAGCTTTAGATACAAATAATTACAAAGGTATCAAGCTATGGTTATGAAAGTTACGGAGACGGTCATAGCCCAACTAATTAGGGAGCGAATCAATTTAGATGAGATGCAGTTTGGGTTCATGCCAGGTAAAAGCACCACTGTTGCCATATTTCTGGTAAGACAACTGCAGGAGAAATACCTAGCCAAGGATAAACTACTGTACCTGGCTTTCGTTGACATGGAGAAAGCCTTTGACAGGGTCCCCCGATCCCTTATCTGTTGGTCAATGAGGAAACTAGGGATAGAAGAATGGTTAGTGAGAGCTGTGGGAGCGATGTACAGAGACGTTGTCAGTAAGGTGAGGGTTGGCAATGAGTACAGTGAAGAATTCCAGGTAGAGATAGGGGTCCACCAAGGTTCTGTCCTCAGCCCCCTCCTATTTATCATAGTCCTCCAGGCAATAACAGAGGAATTCAAGACAGGATGCCCCTGGGAGCTCCTCTATGCTGATGACCTTGCACTAATTGCTGAATCACTATCAGAACTAGGGGATAAGTTTCAGGTGTGGAAGCAGGGACTAGAATCGAAGGGCCTTAGAGTCAACTTAGCTAAAACCAAAGTTCTAATAAGTAGGAAGGTAGACAAAACACAGACCTCTTCAGGTAGACGGCCCTGCTCGATCTGTAAAAAAGTTGTTGGTAGAAACTCTATAAGATGTACCCAGTGCAAGCTATGGACACATAAGAGGTGCAGCAATATCAAAGGAAGGTTAACTAGGAAGTTAGTTTTTGTATGTGGCAGATGTTCAGGTGCAATAAACACTGAAAATGTGCAGAAAACAACTTCTGTCTCATTCTAGGGAGAAAAACTAGAGGTAGTTGATAGCTTCTGCTATCTGGGTGACAAGGTTAGTAGTGGGGGTGGGTGCGCTGAAAGTGTAGCTGCTAGAATAGCTTGGGCAAAGTTTAGAGAGCTCTTACGTCTACTGGCGACAAAGGGCCTCTCGCTCAGAGTAAAAGGATGACTGTATGACGCATGTATACGAACAGCCATGCTACATGGCAGTGAAACATGGGCTGTGACTGCTGAGGACATGTGTAAGCTCGCAAGGAATGAAGCCAGTATGCTCCGATGGATGAGTAATGTCAGTGTGCATTCCCGACAGAGTGTAAGTATCTTGAGAGAAAAGCTGAACATAAGAAGCATCAGTTGTGGTGTACAAGAGAGACAATTGCACTGGTATGGACATGTGGCGAGAATGGATGAGGATAGCTATGTGAAAAAGTGCTACACCCTAGCAGTTGAGGGAACCTGTGGAAGAGGCAGGCCCAGGAAGACCTGGGATGAGATGGTGAAGCTTGACCTCCGGACTTTAGGCCTAACCGAGGCAATGACTACTGACCAAGACCCTTGGAAATATGCTGTGCGTTAGAAGACCCAGCAAACCAAGTGAGACCAAAATCCAAGTCCTCTGCCAGGGATGTAACCAGCCCACTTATGCGTAACATTCCTTCTTTGGACACTGAACTCCACTTGCGAAGACCTGTTGAGGCAAGTGAAATCGAGATCAAAATCGAACTAAATTTGTAGACTGGCACCCATGCCAACATCTTCATTGAACACTAAACT
>NC_068982.1:83558683-83565108 GCF_001194135.2 Octopus bimaculoides | reverse complement strand
TATAATTATAATAGCGAAAGATTGTCTTTGACCTAAACGGATTTGGGTTAATATTATTTGAGCTATATAGAAATATATTTCAATAGTTGTCCATTATAATTTTATTGTTTTTTAATTGTAATTGCTATGTAGTTGAAAAGTTAATGCTCACACTCATAATACATAGGCATTTGAATTAATTTTTTTACAATCCAGCCATCCTTTCACACAGAATTTCATCTATATTTCAACCTTAGCTCTGATGAGACTTATATAAGTGAATTGAATTGTTTATATATCAAAAAATGTATATAAGTTGAAACAAATTGTTGACTATTCTGGTTTTTTAATGATTTTTTAATGTTATCTTATATTCATAGTATATTATGTTATATTATAATATAAATAAATTATTGGATTGTCAATTGTATCTCTCTATTTCATTTATTGTTTACATATAATGTATGTATATATATAATGTACAGGCATACCTTGTTTTACGTAACCCCAATTTGCGAAACCTCACCTTTACAAATTATAGATGGAAAATGGAAAAATTGGTTGCCATGGCAACAAGCGTCACTTCTGGTTTGCCAGCATCTTGAATGATCACCTGTAACTACTTTTTGGATTTGAAGTGTCAGTGCCTGCCCGACTTCCTTCATGCTAGTCCGCATGTTATCTTCCTTCATTCCATTCATTGTTTTAAAAAAATTTTTATGCATCTTTATTTTTTTGAATACCCTTATGATGGCTTCAAAAAGAAAGAATTGAGATGCAAAGTAAGGATAATAAGAATTGTTAAGCAATTACTTTAGAAATAAAATACAAATTGATTAAACAACACAGAAAAGGTGCAACTGTTAAAGATTTACCAAAAAAATTTGATATGGCTCCTTCATCTGTTTGTACAATCTTGAAGCCAAAGGAAGATTGTTTAAATAAAATTAAAGGAAGCCCTCTAAATTCAACTTGCTTATGAAGAAAAGACAACGAAAGTTTAATTTCATGCACAGAAAAACTTATGACAGCTTGGATTAACAATCAAATTCATAGACTTCATATGCCACTTAGGCTATAATTTGGAGTAAAGCAATTTCCCTTTTTAACTCGCTTGTGGATAAATCAGATGGATCAAATGAAACATTTGTAGTGAGCAATGGTTGGTTCAATCGTTTCAAAAAACAAGCAAATCGACACAATGTGAAGATCCATGGAGAATCATGTAGCACAGATCAAAAAGCTGCAAGAAACTTTTCCTCACCAATTAGAAGATTTGATTGAAGAAGAAGGCTTTATATTGTCTCAAATATTTAATGTGGATGAGACAGGCCTATTTTGGAAACAAATACCTTTAAGAACTTTTATTGCAAAAGAAGAATCTTCAGTGCCAGGATTCATAGTTGCAAACGATAGGATAACATTACTTCTGTGAGGAAATTGTGAAGGAGACTGCAAACTCAAACCCATGCTTATTTATTGATCTGAAAATACATGTGCTTTAAAAGGAATTGATAAGATGAAACTTGCTGTAATCTGGAAGCATAACTAAAAAGCTTGGGTAACAGGAGCTCTGTTTGAAGATTGGTTTTCTAATCACTTTGTTCCCAAAATAGAAAAATATTTTAAGAATAAAAAAATTCCTTTTGAGATTCTTTTGATAATGGATAATGTCCCCAGTCATGCTGCATTTTTAAAGCATCATCATCAAAATATTAATGTTGTTTTTTTACCTCCCAATACAACATCTTTATTGCAGTTTAAATCTTACTATCTCTGTTTCACCTTTGAAAGACTTATTGAAGTGACTCATAAAGAAAATGGTCCCATGATTCAAAACTTTTTCATCCTTGATGCAATAAAATTGATTAAGAAAACATGGGATAAAATCGCCATAAAGAACATGAGAGGAATTTGGGAAAATCTCTGTCTCAAATTAATTGAAATTTTGAAGGATTTGAAGGTCTTCAAAAAGAAACTAATGCAATCATAAACATTGCAAAGGAATTGAACTTTGAAATTTCACCCGAAGATGTTAAAGAAGCTCTTTATACTGACAGTGATGAAATTATAAATGAAGAATTGCTAGAAATGGAAATGTTTGAATGTGAAGAAGAAGAAAATGAATTGCCTGAAAGATGCTTCTCTGCAAAAAAAACTAAATGAAGCATTTCTTCACATTGAAAAATTAATATAAACAGCTAGGTACAATGTAATACTGTAAAGGAAAAATTCAATCATCACTAAGTGATAATATCCAAACCCCACATCATACCTTAGGCCATGCCAGCTTACACTACTGTCTTGTTTGCCTGTATAACAAATGAACCTGCTACAGTACCTGGTATTCACGTTGCAAATCTTTAAAATTTTCATCCTCCATTTTGTGGGTTTTTCTGGCATGTATTGTTGGAAACATACTGAACCTTTACAACCTACCATACCTTCACTAATGAATAAGTGTCACCCAGGTTTGTAGAAGGTTTTACATGACTCCCAATCAGTGAGGGTCTTATTCTAAATAAGAGATCAAACTTTGTTTCTCTATGTACTGATGTTCTGTTGGTGTCTCTTATATGTAAATACTGCATTTATATAATGTTCTTGTCATGGAAACACTGGTCTCCAAAAGGTTCATTATTATTGTAGTAGTTTGTAATACAAGCAAAAGAAATGCTTGTATTTCTTCTAGGTATGTGAGGGAACAAACTCTTTCCCCTTTTAGGTTCTGCATAATGATTCCATAGTTATTGTTCGAAACAATCTAAGAGGGGAAAATTTTTTTTAAGTCTAACTGTTTCATATTGTTGGAAAGACTGTGGCTAGGTCCAGTCTTTCCTGAAAAATCAGTAAGAGAAAAAGTTTTCAAATTCTTACTTCATTCAAATAAAAATTTGTTTCTTTTATCATTATCATAGTTGTTGTGAAATCAAAATATCTGATTCACACGCATGGTTTCTATGTTTTTTGTATATTTTGTTAGATTTCTCCATGTCTTCTCTTGAAAATCCTTCTAATTCAGATTTCTGCTTGAGAACATGAAACTAATATCCATTCTTTTGTCAGAAGTAAAAAAATTGCAGAAAATTGATTTGTTATAATGTGGGGGGGAAAAAAATCTCCAAAAATTCACAAGATTTAAATACCATCATCATCATCATCATTGTTTAACATTCGCTTTCCATGCTAGCATGGGCTGGACGATTTGACTGAGGACTGGTGAACCAGATGCCTACACCAGGCTCCAATCTGATCTGGCAGAGTTTCTACAGTTGGATGCCCTTCCTAACGCTAACCACTCAGAGAGTGTAGTGGGTGCTTTTACATGCCACTGGCACGGGGGCCAATCTGGCGGTACTGGCAATGGCCACACTCAAACGGTGTTTTTTATGCGCCACCTGCACAGGAGTCAGTCCAGCAGCACTGGCAATGACCTCGCTCAAATGTTTTGTTCATGTGCCAGTAAGGCGACGCTGGTAACAATCACACTCAAATGGTGCGTTTTACATGCCACCGGCAGGGAAGCCAGACGGCTGCTCTGGCAGTGATCCCACTCAGATGGTGCTGTTAGCGCTCCACTGGCACGGGTACCAGTCATCGAATTTGGTTTAATTTCGATTTCACTTGCCCCAACAGGTCTTCGCAAGCAGAGTTTAGTGTCCGATGAAGGAAAGGTTGGCATGGGTGCCAGTCGTCGAATTTGGTTCGATTTCGATTTCACTTGCCTCAACAGGTCTTTGCAAGTAGGGTTTTGTGTCCAAAGAAGGAAAGCACGCATAAGTGGGCTGGCTACACCCCTGTTTAAGGCCACGGGTTATGGTCTCACTTGTCTTGCCGGGTCATGCTAAATAATGGCAAACACTAAACTCAAGTGTTTATATAGTTAAATCACATGTTTTCATAAATGTACTAGTGAGATCTGCACTGAAATTCTCATTTAAATATGAATAGGTTATGTTGGGCAGTCTTGGGCAGGTTGGTAACAAGCTAAAAAAATTGTCAGGCAGTTTTGTGCTGGTTAGTAATGAAAAAGTTAACAGCTATTTTAACCATATAATGATCTATTTTAATAGCTAGTCCCTTTGTTGTGCATAATTAAAGTAGTTTCTTTTCTTCCTACACATTTTTCATTTCCAATATCCTTTTGTAATAACATTTCTAAGCCTTTTCTCCTCATTATTGAGGATAATGCACCACTATCAATTTGAAACCACTTTTCCCAAACAGTGTTTTGATTTACCTTGATATAATACTTTACAATCTGGGACAACTCATGCATCCGATTTTCTTATCACAGAACACTGGCAAACTACTTACCTTCACTTGTTGATTGGCTTCTCTCTTTGCTACATGATGTAGTTGTTTGCTAGCCCTTTCTTTCCAGTCTCACCATGCCTTCTTTTGACTTTCATTCCTCTGTCAATAGAGCAATAAAAGATAAAGGAATTCCACCACTATCATGTTGGCTTACATTTGATTGGTACATTGCTCCAGTTACAGTTCTGGTCTGTAGCTTTCAATAGGCTGCATCATAAAATCTCCCAGTTGTCCCCTATGTTATAGATTTCTGTTTCCCCTTCTTTTTCATAATACACATGTGGAATAGCTCTAAACATATATTTAGGAGAAGGATGTTTCAGCTTCCATGCCTTCATTCTCCAGAATATCTTTTGTCTAGCTCTTGTGGAGTTACTAGTCAGTAAACCTGTATTGGGTGGTATATTCTTAACCAAAGAAGGATTTAATATTTACCACCATCTGCTTATCCTGTATATCATCATCCTCATTTTAATGACCACTGTTCCATACAGACATAGGTTGAACAGAGTTTATTGAGGCAAATTATCTACGGCTGATTGCACTTTCTGCCACCAGCTCGCACTTGGTAAATACTTCCCCATGATCAGACAAGTTCTCAGAATGTTGGAAATAAATGAAATTGCTTGTTTGATAGTGCCACTCGCTTTACAACTATTACATAATGTCAAGACAAGAAGTCACACACATGCATGCATAACAGGTTTCTCTGAGCTTCTGCCTACCAAATGCACTCTCGAGGTTTTGGTCAGCTCAAGATTATATATATATAATCCCACGTTCCATGCAGTGGGACTGAAACTAGAACCATGTGGTTGGAAAGCAAACTCACCCCACATCTATGCCTATATATGCATATATCCTATATTCTTTTCTGAATAATGAATAGGAAGTTGTTAAATGTTAATGTAATATAGTCAACATGGAAAGAAAAGCCAATAATAGTGTTGATTATTGAAAGTACACATAATAAAAGTAAACAAAGGAACTTTTGAGAAGTATAACTACTATTTAATCACATGTCAATTCAATCTCTGCATATATTTATGTTTGTTTATTTTGTTCACTTGAATTTCAATGCTTTATGATATCGGTGACTCAAAGGCAGTCCCTAGTGGTCTTGTAGGTCAAGCTTCTACATGATTTTCAAGAGTGGCTTTCCATTATCTTCTCAGGATAGTACGAAGTCTAATAGTGTTCTCAGAGGACCATACATATTCCCAACATTTAACCCTTTTGTTACCATATTTCTATTGTGATGCTCTGTGTTTCTTTCAATTAATTTTAAGTATAACAAAGAACTTAGTAAAGTAACCTAGTTATCATTAAGCTAATGTTAGGAACATAAATTGTGACCAAGGTTTGGTGGAAAATTTTAATTCAGAACATTTGTACTACAGAGCCAGAAGCGGTTTCAGGTGGGTTAGTATCAAAAGGGTTAAGATGTTCATAAACAATGATGTGAAATGTTTGTTGTAAATTCGAACTCACAAAATAATATATTAATCAATACTTAAATGACTTTAATAGTGTTTTTAATTGTTTTAAGTAAAAATAATTTTGATTTGCTATTTTGTTGCTTGTTAAGATATCATTGTCTATGTGTTTTTATCTTAACTTTGATTTTCTAGCAAAAAAATTTATCAATATCGAAGACACAGATTTCAGAAGAATGTAAGAATGATTATGCTGCCCAGCTGGAAGTTACAAATAAACATCAAAGAGAATATTATTCTCATTTACTTCCTAATGTATTTCAGGTGAGCTCATAGCATGTTGCATATATTTATTAAAATTTTGCAATGTATTTGCAAATTCTGTTTGTAACTTTCTGAACCATTTTGTCATAAATAATAGAAAATAATACTTTCAGGAAGGATAACATTTAAGATTAACTTTACTGTCTTTAGCATAACTTAGATAGAAACAATCTCTTCTCGAATATGATATTCTTTTACTTGTTTCAGTCATTTGACTGCAATCATGCTGGAGCACTGTCTTTAGTCGAACAAATCGACCCCAGGACTTATTCTTTGAAAGCCTAGTACTTATTCTATTGGTCTCTTCCCCGAACCACTAAGTTACAGGGACGTAAACACACTGGTATTGGTTGTCAAGCGATGGGGGGG
>NC_068982.1:83554770-83558627 GCF_001194135.2 Octopus bimaculoides | reverse complement strand
GGGGTCAAACACTGACACACACAAATAAATGTATATCTATATAGATACATACATACACCTGGTTTCTTTCAGTTTCCATCTACCAAATCCACTCACAAGGCTTTGGTCAGCCCAAGGCTATAGTAGAAGACACTTGCCCAAGATGCCACACAGTGGGACTGAACCCGGAACCATGTGGCTGGGAAGCAAGCTTCTTACCACACAGCCACTCCTGTGCCTATAGGCTACTCCTGCATGCAGCCTTTTAAGAAAGGTCTAGTATCTTTTCTCATAATAGGTAAACTTAGTGATGAAATGAAATGCATCTGAAAGATTGGACATTGTGACAGGATTTAAATTCACAAAATGTGTACTGGAAACCTTATTTCACCAGGCCATTTTACTTCTTTATTTTCTTATAAAGTACAAATTATGCCTCAAGATTTATCAATGGTTATAATTAGTAAATAGATAACAATTTTTTCCCTTTGATTTTTTCTTTTGATTTTTGATGCTTGTATGGGTAATAAAGTCCTGAAAATTTGGATATTATGTAGATTGTTAATGCATGACATATGGATGCTAACCACTCAAGTAGATTGAGGTGAATAAAGACATGAATGTAATACTTTTTGATTATAAGATTTCAAGTTCTTAATAATCAACCATATTTCAAATTAGCAAAACTGTGTTGTCAGTGTTGAGCATATATAGTATGTTTATAAGGTTGACTGATAAGCAAAAAGACTGGTGCCATGAGAATTTTGTGTTATTTACTTCGAAATTGATGAAAGCAATATTGCTATTATAACTCATAATTGCAAAAGTTATTCCACAAAACTCCAAAGCAGTTGCATGAGTGTAGGCATTGGACGCAGAAATGAAGAGCTCAAAGCTCCTATTGTTCTGCAGTGTGTAAACTTCAGAGAGCCAATCAATATTCTCTGTTACACTGTATATTGTTTCTTCCAATCAGCTGAATATAGATGTTTTTATTTCTGATTAGCTATTCTTTATTCTGTATAGGTTTATGTTTCTGTTATTGATATAGTAGTTAAGTGTATGACATAAGAACGTGTCTGATTTTTTAATAGCAATAGATAGTGTTTAATTTCCATTGTATTCTCTGCTTCATTCCTGTGTTCTCATTTGTATTGTTGTATTATAAATTGTTATTGATAATTTATTTAACATTTAACCCTTTCTTTACTATATTTCTAACTAAAGTACACTCTCTATGTGATTCAAGTTAAATTCTAAAATAATTGTGTATTGAGACTGGTTTCATAAAACATCCATAACTTTTCTTATTTCTTAATGTATTAGATTGATATTTTGAACACAGCAAATGCTCTTCTATAAATTGATCATGTAATTTCTGTAATAACTATTGTAATTAAGCTAAGTACAGGTAACATCTGAAATTTGAAGAGTTGTTTACATCTTGTTTAAATATCAACAGTAAAAATGCAGCAATTTTATCCAGTTTTTTTTTTCTTTCATTTATATATTTTGCATAGTGATGAGTCCCATTTTCATATTATTTTGGGATAAACAAAACTAAATAGTCAGTGTGTTTTGATTCATGATTGGACCTGATTTATTCAAAAAATTTGGAAGAGAAGTATTTTAAAAGTTTATTTTATAAAAGTAATATTATTTTTATAAAAATATTATTTTTATAAAAATAATACTCGGTATGATAACAAGAAGTTTCACAGTGTAATGTTTGTTGATGCTACACCTAGGAATGAATTAAGTAGGGCATTTAAGAAAATTCTGCACACAACTGGCGTTAAGGTCAAAGTTGTAGAAAAGACAGGTAGGCCTATCAAATCTGTATTAAGTAAATCATACTCATTTGATAGAATTACATGTTAGAATAATTGTGCTGTATGTTTTTCAAACCCACATGTGAACTGCAAAAAGAAAAACGTTGTTTACCAGATTAAGTGCCAAGACGGGATTTGCATGATTATCCCAGAGTCATATTGGTGAGAGTTCTAGGAGCATCAATGACAGGTTCAAAGAACACCTGGACAATTACATTGAAAAAAAAAACCAAACTCCATCTTCTATCAGCATGCTGTAGACTGCCACAATAGATCCTTAGGGAGACTTGGGTTAGACATCTTATCTACACATCCCACTGAAGCTGTCTGTATACAGGAATACAAACCCACCCTCAACCATAAATCCGAATGGAGTAACACCTAGATTCCACTCGAGAGCACCCATCTATAATCACCCCTTTCATTTACATGTAGAAATCCATACATACATGTTGAGAAGCATGATACTGAAATACATATATGTAGTTATATATAATTGTATGAGTGTATATAGATTAATATGTATGTATGTGCAGATGTATGTATATTTTAGCATGTGTGTGTTGTGTGAGTATATGTGTGTATGTATGAGTGTGTACATGCATGCACGTATGAGTATGTGTGTAGATATATGTATATGTTATATATATATGTATGCATGCATATATATATATATGTATATGTCTATGTAAAATAAAATTTTTAAAAATTTTCAATTTTAACCGTTGTCTGCAAAAATAATGACATATATAGTGTAGCTGGATAAGTCTACATATGTGTATACATTAAGATTATATGTATATATATGTGAGTGTGTATGTGTATACATGTTTATATGATTGTGTATGCTTGTACATATGTATAGGTAGGTTTATATTTGCATGTATGTATCTAAAACATTGTATCCATTCACCCTTAGACGAAAAGAACCAAGTTTCATGAACTCATCGATGAAAATCCACTATCACATATAGAAAAATTAATAAAAGCACAATAAATGAGTATAATATGATACAAAGTAAATATCATAAGATAAAGATATTATTATTATCTTTGTCTTATGACATTTACTTTGTATTATATTATACTCATTTATTGTGCTTTTATTAATTTTTCTATATGTGATAGTGGATTTTCATCGATGAGTTCATGAAACTTGGTTCTTTTCCCTGAAACTATATATTTTAATCTGTAAAGCTCAATTTAATTTTAATTTTTTATAAATTGATTTTAATTGAGTTTTTACCTGTAATTTTGGATTTTGTCCCTAATATTATTAGTATTATATATATATATATATATATATATATATATATAGCAATAAGAAAATGGAGAGTATTAATAGGTGGTATTCATCATCTTGCAGACATTATTTTATGTCAATTTACTTGTTTATTTGTTTATTAAAAGGACAACAATAACAATATACAAACACATCTGACAATATTATGTCATATCAGTAATTATAAAAATGACATATAGTGACAGAAAATGGGTTAATATCTTACAGCTGTTTCAGTCTAGGCGTGACATGCCTCATTCTATCTTTATCACTCCAGTAGACTGAAGTAATTAATAGATGAAATAGAGGTACATGGATGATTCTCTAGGCCTCTTCGGGATCAAGGCAAAATGGGTGCCCAGAAGTACACCGGCTTGGAGGAGAAGGGTATGGAAACTTAAAGACCCTGCAAATGGACGAAGATCTAGAGACATGTTACTCGAAGCATTTGACGAAATAGAAGGGGATATAGCATCATACAACGTGGAAGACAATTGGAGATTTCTGCGGGACAACCTGCTGAGAGCCACCGACTAGATCTGTGGCTGGTGTAAAGTCCCCTCTCGACCCAGAGTAACTTGGTGGTGGAACAAGGAGGTAGACAGGGCTATTAGACAAAAGAAACAGGCTTGGAAGGACTGAAAGAACGGTGGTAGCAGGGAATTGTACCAATCTGCCAGAAGGGAAGCTAGGCGACAGGTTTATTTAGCCAGAGGGGAAGCAGATAAGAAAAGATTTGCCAATGTTCTGCACCGTGAAGACCA
>NC_068982.1:83553553-83554464 GCF_001194135.2 Octopus bimaculoides | reverse complement strand
TGACAGTACCATGGTAGATAAAGCAATTAAGAGTATGAAGACAGGGAAAGCCCCCGGCCCATCAGGTATAGCCTAGTCACCCGTATTACGAACCAGGTGATACACAAAGGAGTCATACCCAATCACTGGTGTAGCAGCACCATAGTCAACTGCTACAAAGGTAAAGGTGACGCTTTAGATACAAATAATTACAGAGGCATCAAGCTGTTAGATCAGGTTATGAAAGTTATGGAGAGGGTCATAGCCGAACTAATTAGGGAGCGAATCAATTTAGATGAGATGCAGTTTGGGTTCGTGCCAGGTAAAAGCACCACTGATGCCATATTTCTGGTAAGACAGGAGAAATACCTAGCCAAGGATAAACTTCTGTATCTGGCTTTTGTTGACGTTCCCCCGATCCCTTATCTGTTGGTCAATGAGGAAACTAGGGATAGAAGAATGGTTAGTGAGAGCTGTGCGAGTCATGTACAGAGATGCTGTCAGTAAGGTGAGGGTTGGAAATGAGTACAGTAATGAATTCCGGGTAGAGGTAGGGGTCCACCAAGGTTCTGTCCTCAGCTCCCTCCTATTTATCATAGTCATCCAGACAATAACACAGGAATTCAAGACAGGTTGCCCCTGGGAGCTCCTCTATGCTGATGACCTTGCACTAATTGCGGAGTGACTATCAGAACTAGAGGAGAAGTCTCAGGTGTGGAAGCAAGGACTAGAATCGAAGGGCCTTAGAGTCAACCTAGCTAAAACCAAAGTCCTAATAAGTAGGAAGGTAGATAAAACACAAACCCCTTCAGGTAGATGGCCCTGCTCAGTATGTAAAAAAGGTGTAGGTAGTAACTCTATAAGATGTACCCAGTGCAAGCTATGGACACATAAGAGGTGCAGCAATATCAAAGGCAGGTTAACTAGGAAGT
>NC_068982.1:83547662-83552468 GCF_001194135.2 Octopus bimaculoides | reverse complement strand
TTCACCAGTCCTCAGTCAAATCGTCCAACCCATGCTAGCATGGAAAGCGGACGTTAAACGATGATGATGATCATCATCATCATCGTAGTTTAACATCCACTTTCCATGCTGGCAAGGGTTGGACAGTTTGACTGAGAACTGGCAAGCCAGGAGGCTGCACCAAGCTCCAATCTGATTTGGCAAAGTTTTACAGCTGGATGCCCTACCTAACATCAACCACTCTGAGAGTGTAGTGGGTGCTTTTATGTGCCACCAACACTGGCACCAGCCACGCTTGAATTGTGCTTTTACATTCCACTGGCACAAGTACCAGTCATGTGGCACTGGGCATCAACCATGCTTGAATGATGCTTTTTACATGCCAGTCAGGTCACACTGGCATTGGCCACATTTGAATGGTGATTTAATTTCAATCTGCACGGGTACCAGTCAGGCAGCACCGGCATTGGGAGTTGGTAAGCATTGAGGATTAGTAATTGATAAGCACTGAGGATTGCTAATTGGACCACCAATTCTCAATGCTTACCAACCCCCAATGCTTGTTATGCACATGTATACTCATGTGGGTGCACATGTGCATGCATTGTACATATGAATATGCATGTGTGGATGTGTGTACACGTGTGGGTGTGCTCATGCACACCCATGTACAGATATACACACTCACATCAGTACAGATATTCATGCAAAACATTATCAAAATTACTTTGCAGACATCATTTGATACCCGCAAAAAAAAAGGGATGACTGCAAATATACAGGTATGCATGCATGCATACATGCATACATACATACATACATACATATACTTTTATTCTTTTACTTGTTTCAGTCATTTGACTGCAGCCATGCTGGAGCACCACCATGAAATCGTTCCCCCCAGGATTTATTCTTTTTAAGCCTAGTACTTATTCTATCAGTCTCTTTTGCCAAACCACTATGTTACAGGGACATAAACACACTCACTTCGGTTGTCAAGCAATGGTGGAGGTACAAACACACACACACAGGGAAGGATTCCAACTGCGTTTCGTGGTTTGCTACATCAACAGCTCCTTTATAGGATCCATCATGAGGAGGAACCATGTCTGGTTTCGGCCCCTACTCCTCTACCATTTTTGACATGCTGTGCCCCCCCCCCTCTTTTGGAGGTGTCTTCAGCTCTGGTTTTGAGTGCATTTCTTCTTCCTTCTGTTCCCTCGCCTCTTCAATGCAGCATCAACGAGTGTCAGCGGGTGACTGACCATCCTGCCAAATTACCCCTTAAATACTCGTTTGTAGGTTCCAACAGCCAGCACCAGCTAGTTGTCACGTGATAATGTCTAAACTTCAACTGACCAATGTTGGGGAAGGGCGCGTAAACTTAGCCCACGCCCTCTCTAAACCTGCCTTCCAATAGTGTCGTGTTAGTTTCATTTCTAGCAGCCAGAGCCGACCAGCTATTTAGTGGTACAAGCCTTTGAACCAGGAGGAGGGGGTGCCATAAACGAGACCGCTACTTGTCAATCAGTGATGCTGCTTAAGTGTCAGCCAGTCTCACATAGTGATGCTATTTCCCAGCTGGCATGTTATGGCTTTCAGTCCATTTTCGGTCTTCTTGCTTCAGCTGGCTTTTTCGACTGCCTCCTGTATCCTTCTTATTACTTTTCTCAGCTCTGAGCTTGAAAATGCAAACCTTCTTTTGAATAACGTTGTCATTTTCCTTTCAATGAAGCCTCTAGCCCCCACTGCCAGGTAGTAATACTTGACAGTCCACCCCTGTTCTCTGCACTCTTTGATTAATTTTTCGTACCTCTTCTCCTCCTGTTGCTCTGCATTAACAATGTTCTCTTCCCATGGCACTGTCAGCCGTAGCAAAATTCCAATTCGCCGTTAAGTCTGGTCTTTTTGTCATTTTTATGAGTGGAAATATTAACAGTCTTTCCAAATCCCTGGCTAGCTCCCAGTATCCCTTCTATCTTTCGTCTGTCTCGTATATTTTATTTGAAGGCTTGGCTTTATGTCCTTTTCCTTCCTTCTGGAAGTATATTTTTCTGCACTTTCCCATTTTAGGGTACTCTCCCCTATTATTTCCTTCAATCTTCTTGAGTGCTGCGCTTATGACGCCGAGGACTTGATTGTGACGCCATGTATATCTGTCTAGTGCTAGCCTACAATTTGACAGAACATGTCGCACCATCGCTTTCTCTCCGCATCTACATTCATGAGTTGTTTCTATGTTCCACCAGACTAAATTCACTGGTGAGGATAAAACATCGACAGTAGACTTGATCAGGAAGGATGTCCTTGCTTGTTCCCAAGCCCAAAGTTCCTTCCACGAGAATCTGCGACTGACTCAGGCACTGTCCCTGTTGACTACATTGCACCAAATGTACATTTCGCCTTTCTTCTTCCTCCTTTCTCATTTTGTGTACCACTGCCTCTTTCAACTCTTTTACACTGCTGTTGCAAAATGGCTTGAAATTGTGCAACCTTAGACTGGCTCTTTCTTCTTGCATTGCTCCGACTATCTCAGTGTGCCTTAGCTTTCTGATCGCCCTGTTTACTGCCTCTTCCGCTTTCCATTTCCTCCCTGTTTGTACCTTTGGAGTGTTTTCTCGGATGCTCTAATCTTTCGAATACCTTAGCATCATTACTGTCCTTGCCTTTCCTGCCTTATATTCTTTGGCGATTGATGTTATTGGTAGTTGCAGCACAGGTTTTCCATATAGTGCAGTTGTATTCAGTGGTTTTGGCAGACCAAGCCATTTTCTGATAAAGACACTGCATCTTTGTTCCATCCTTTCTACTCTACTCAAGGCTATCTTGTACATTTGCAGTGGCGACATTATCCTTGAATACAGTCCAAATTGCGGTATCCAACATTTGAATTTTCCCAGTAATGTTGTTCTGTTAATTGCCTTTAGTCCTTGTTCCATTAAACCGTGTGTTTCTTTACTTTGCTTCTTATCATTTAGTAAATCTCTGTACCATCTGCCGAGACTCTTCACTGGTTGTTCTTTCACCGTTGGTATATCTTCACCTCCTATTCTGAATTTCACTCCTTTTTGGACTCCTTTCATGAAAGCCATGCTTCATTTTCGCCCATCCTATTAGTTTGTCCAACCGCTCTGCTGCTTCTCTACTTTCTGATAATACAGTAACATTGTCCATGAAAGCCCTTAATGGTGTCTTTGTAACAGATTTCTCAGTTTGTTGATCTTAATAACATCTCCATGACTAGCAAAAATAGGATCACTGATATCGTGCATCCAACTGCAATACCTACTTCAAGCCGTTGCCACTCCATTGTGAACTTTACTGCTGTAAATCTCATCCTCAAGTTGTCGTAGTAACACATGAGCATTCGTTGAACATCTTCTGGAATCCAAAAGAAGTCCATAGCTGCTTGAATTAGTGCACATGGCAAGATCTAACCATACAAAGTACAGGTTTTTTTCAATTGTTTTGCACAGGTGATAGCTCCCCAGATGGCAAATGCATGTTCTATGCAGCCAGGGATTCCAGGGATCCCTGCTTTTTGGATTGCTTCATTAACATATCCATGATGCTGTACGAATCTTATGATTCATCTAGCAATAATTCCAAACATAATTTTCCCATCAGTATTTTATAATGGAATGGGTCTGAATTGCCCTAGTATTTTTGCATCTTTCTCTTTAGGTAAATAGATGCCTTCAGCTATACACCATCGCTCCGCTGTGTCGTTCTTCTTCCACATTTCTCTTAACAGTGCAAACAGCTGCAAACATAATTTCGGGCAATACTTATACACCTTGTAGCTCACTCCATTGTTCCCTGGTGAACTTTTTGCTCTTGCTTTTCTTATGAACTCATCTATTTCTTTTCATCTGATGTCACTCGAATCGAATGGTACCCTTGGTTCAGGTGGTTTCTTCAGCCTGTGCATTTCTGGGAGTACTTTATTTCTGTCAGAGTCACTGTATGTCCCATTAAGATGGCATTTGAGCTCCTCTTTCGTGCAATCCAATCTTCTGCTTTTACTTTCAGTAAATAAATGTTTTGCATATTGGTACGGGTTCTTTACAAAGCTACGATAGTTCTTTTCTCTCTCCTTTCTTCTGTTCTTCCTTCTTTCTTTTCTCAGTAGTTCTCGATGCCTCTTTTTTATCTCTTCATGTAGCTGCTTTAACCCTTCCCTTTCCTCCTCCTTTGCATCCCTCCATCTGGTTCTGAGTTTTTTTCTTCTCTTCGCGTATCTTTGCGATCCGTCTTTCTCTCTTCAATGGTCTGCCCTTTGCCGATGATTCTACATTCCCTGTTGTTTCAAGTCCAAATCTTTTCTCTCCTTCCTGGTAGATTATATTAGCCAAATTCTCGAGCTTTTGCTTGTCGTCCCCTTTGAATTTGGTGGTCATTCTTGCTACCTCATCGTTGAATTTTTTATAGCTCGTTGCATCATTTACTTTCGGCCACTTAATCTGGCTTCTTCACGCCTATCACTTTTCTTGGCTGTTCCGATTCAACTGTGGAATGACCCTCACTATGGTTTCTTTCCAGGAGGTTCTGGCCAAACATCTTATGGTTTTTCAACCCACACTGTTGAATTACTTTCCTCTGACACACATTCCCTTAGTGAATTCTCAGCCCGATGTAACTAGCAAATACCTTTCTGCAGCAGCTGAATTCCTCATCTACCATTCCTTTACCGCTTCCTTTCTCGTTGTCCATTCCTTTTTTTTTTTTTGCATTCCTGTTTGATCTTTAATTCTCCTTCTCCCCCTTGCCCCCTGTGCTCCAGGATCATGGGGGTATGGTTTATCACGCCTATATATAAATATATAT
>NC_068982.1:83545175-83546019 GCF_001194135.2 Octopus bimaculoides | reverse complement strand
GTAAAAGAGCATGTATATACTTATATCCATCAGTATACATATGCACACACACACGGCTCTGTGATAGGAGGTTTGGTTCCCAACCACATAGTTTCCAGTTCAGTTTCACTGTATGGTACTTTGTGCTAGTGTCTTCTACTATAGCCTCGGGCCGACCAAAGCCTTGTGAGTAGATTTGGTAGATGGAAACTGAAAGAAGCCCATCGTATATATGTATATATATGTATATGTATGTGTGAGTGTTTGTGTGTCTGTGTTTGTCCCCCCACCATCGCTTGACAACCGATGCTGGTGTGTTTAGGTCCCCGTAACTTAGTGGTTCGGCAAAAAAAGACCGATAAAATAAGTACTAGGCTTACAAAGAATAAGTCCTGGGGTCGATTTTCTCGACTAAAGGTGGTGCTCCAGCATGGCCGCAGTCAAATGACTGAAACAAGTAAAAGAGCATGTATATACTTATATCCATCAGTATACATATGCACACACACACGGCTCTGTGATAGGAGGTTTGGTTCCCAACCACATAGTTTCCAGTTCAGTTTCACTGTATGGTACTTTGTGCTAGTGTCTTCTACTATAGCGCTGGTCTCTCCAAAGCCTTACAGGTGGATTTGGCAGATGAAACTGGATGCATATGTGTATGTCTTTGTGTTTGTGTATGCCACCCATCACTTGGCAACTAATGTTGGTTTGTACATACTGTGGTTGATTCCTTTGACTAAAATCTCTTCAAGATGGTGTCCCAGCTTAGCCTCAGTCCAGTGACTGAAACATGTAAAAGATAAAGGACATATGTATGTATGTATATATATATATATATATATATATATATATATATATATAG
>NC_068982.1:83541082-83545165 GCF_001194135.2 Octopus bimaculoides | reverse complement strand
GAGAGAGAGAGAGAGAGAGAGAGAGAGAGAGAGAGAGAGATAGATAGATAGATGTATACATACATATTTAAAAAATAAATATACATATACATACACATGTATACAAACATATATTTGGTGTAGTTGCTAGTTATGGCTGGTCAGAAAATTACCATTGGTTTCGCGTGTATTATGCTCTTAACAATATAGGTGATTCATCAGACCTGCTGGCTGGAGGCACATAATTTCTTCACAAAGGTAAGAATACTGTCTTGGTCAGCCAATGTTGTGGAAAATAACCCTGGTATATAATTCTTCAAAGTGAAAAAAAAAGGTTTGCTATAAACAAAAATAGGTGAAAATGAACAAAATATTAAAAGAATTATTGTAATATTCTATTAAAATTGAAGAGGCAACATTTAATGTGAATGTATATTAAATCTATACATTAAATAGGATAGTATTGTAGTTTGCTTGAAGCATTGTGTATTGTTTGTAAAGAATAAAAAGTTTTGAATGATACAACAATGTACCATAATACAAACAATGGACTATATACCTGTTGTAATTTAGTCATCCATAGTCTGATGATATTTCGGAATAAAATTCTTTCTTCAGATATTCTTAGATGGAGTCGCTGCTATAATCGGTTTTCCAATGGCTTTTCTGGTTTTTTTTTTCTGGAAGCGTCTCAGCAGTGGTCTCATGAAGCTCCTTCTGGAATTCCTCATGAGAAGTGCATGAGGTCGGCCTTGTCTCAATCTCGTGTGTGTTGGTACATCTGTAGCGCTGCTCCTAAGTTATGTATTATACATGCAGCTTCCTTTTTTCCCCCCCTTCTCTTTTTTCTCTTCTCTTTTTTTTTTTGTTATAAACAATAAATGAGCATATCAAAAATGAACCTACACACATCCAAATGTAGCTAATTAATATATTGATTACCAACCTCCAGCCTGTTGTTAATATGTTTTCTGAAGGAGGAGGCTCTCGTGTTCAGATGTTCTTTGATGCGGACATGTAACGATCTTGTTGTGCTACCCACATAGAACTTGTTGCATTTGTTACATTGTATTCTATACACAACATTGTTTATAACAAGAAATAAAGAGAAAAATAGGAAGGGGAAAAAAAAGAAGCTGCACGTATAATACATAACTTAGAAGCAGTACTACAGATGTACTAACACACACAAGATTGAGACATGGCCAACCTCACACACTTCTCATGAGGAATTCTGGAAGGAACTTCGTGAGACGCTTCCGGGAAAAAAAAAAAAAAGCCATTGGAAAACCGATTATAGCAGCAACTCTATCTAAGACTATCTGAAGAAAGAATTTTATTCTGAAATATCAGACTATGGATGACTAAATTACAACAGGTATATAGCCCATTGTTTGTATTATAGTGCCTTGTACCATTCAAAACTTTTCACTCTTTATACATTAAACGTATAGAGATCTAAGCTATCAGGTTACAACACAATAAATGGGAGGATATGGCATTCAGATTATTCTGTTAAATGTAATGTTTATTTATCCACATTATTTTCAGTTAATTATGCAGTATCCCATAGCTTCAAGATTTTTATGATGGGGTAGTCTATTTTTTGAATAACATTAAGGTAGATGGGTGTTGAGTCAGGAATTTCAGATACAAGTTAGGATTTTTAAACAAAAGACTGTCCTAAAGTGACAAAAGAAGAGAGGATATGGCTTTTGCCCTAGTGAGGCAGAAACATTGATTGAATCAGCTAGATAAGTAGCTGGATAAATTACTTGATTTTCATATAAGGAGGGGCCAACTGAACTGTGTCCCCTAGCATGTCAAAGATGTGTCCACTTTGGTATTTGATATGAATTATCAGTCAGAATTAAATAGTTTTTATAATATATATGTAAACACACATATATTTTCTTGCATATGCACACACACACACACATCTTTATTTGCACACACATGTGTATACACATACAGGTTAATAATATATATTATATATCCTAATATGTGCATTTGTGTCCATCATGCAAGTGTATGTGGTAAATATTGATAAATTTTATTCAATGCAATTATCTTTCAATATTTCAGTTTTTCACTTTCATTTGTTATTTTCATCCATTGGTTATCGGATAATTTCCCAAGTAATGATTTAATATTCTCACATTAAATTTCACCACTATCACCTCCCCATTAGTATTGTTTTTTCGAAAACTGCCAAACTATGTGTGAGGGTACTGTAATTAGGATAAGATTTAGCTATTTCAGTGGTGGTGGTGGGTGTGAGTGTTTGCCTAGACTTCCCTTTAACTTTTCATCACCATAGTCCTTAAAGTAATAGCTCAGAGTTTAGGGCATCATTGGATGATCTGATTACCATTGCAGAATCTAAGGGCTGTCGACTCTTTGAAAGAACCAAAGGAATGAACATAGGAAATGTAAACTTTACAAGCTGCAGTGTTGTTTAGGAAAGCAGTAATTCCAAATAAAAATTAATCCAGGGTATCAGAAACTCTTTATTCCTGCAACAACTTCTCTCATGTCATTCATATTTCAATATAATCCCATTGTATGTTGTAAAGAAGTGATAGGGATAGCATTCAGCCCTAAAATCATTGACATACATAACAGCAAAATGAGTTGATTGAAAGTAATATGTGTGTGAGATGCTTTTACATTTTCTTAATTCAGTTTTTATATTGATTTTGTAAAATGAATTCTAATGCTTTGGTTTATGTTTAAGCAATTACAAGATATGGATGAAAAAAGGATTAGCCGACTGAAAAGCTTTTTGAAATCTTTTGCTGACCAAGAAAAGCGCGTGTTACCTATCATAAATACTTGTATAGAAGGAATGTTCAAAGCTGTAGATTCTATTAGTCCAAAAGAGGTTGGTACCTTTCTGATAACAAATGTTTCCTTCCTTTTATTATATATCTTAAAAAATCAGTATTGCCCAAAATTTCATATATCTGGCATGCTGCATACTTCGCATTATTAGCTATATCTCCACCATACAACTGCTAGCTTTATATATGTTATGGCAGACACCCCCAAGTGAGAAGTGGGCTGTTCCACTACTGATAAATAGTGGACAGACACAGCAAGCAGTGTCAGTCAGCGAGGTACACTGTCTGGGCCAGTCACGCAGACGACGAAATACATTATCATAATAAAGGACATATCAGTGGCAACATGGAGTCGAACTATATGCAGTGGAAGATAAGACTAACACAGAACTGAACTACATACAGTGAAAAATATATAAATTCTATTGAAAAAAATATTCTGAAGAAAAAAAGTGTCTCATAAAACTGGAACTCTAACACAGAACTGAACTACACACAATGAAAAATAATGTAAATCTATTTGAAGGATTTTAGTTGCTATGTGTTAATAGCGCTACTGGTAAACAATATCGACTGGTATTACCTGCAGTATTCTGAAGAGAAAAATAATTCTGTGTGAAAAAAAAAAAAAATCTCAAGACGGGGAGGTGTTGTGACAGACACCCCCAAGTGAGAAGTGGGCTGTTCCACTACTGGCAAATAGTGGACAGACACAGCAAGCAGCGTCAGTCAGCAAGGTACACTGTTTGGGCCAGTCACGCAGATGACAAAATACATTGTCATAATGCAGAACATATCAATATATTTTCTAATTTCTTCTTTTTGTGATGATGTTGAGTAACATAGTAGTGGTCAAACTGCATTTGCAGTTTTATGCCAAAGTTTAAATCTTTTGTCATTATCATCAAATAGTACTGAAATTTCGTTTTGGGATTTGGTTTGCAAGATTTTTTATGTGATTTCGTGTGTTGAAGCATATTCTGTTGTGTCTGGGGAGAGTCATTTTCCTTTTGTGCCTTAAAATTTAACACACTCACCATTAAAATTTCCACTTATTTCTTATTTTTATTTTCCTAAAGACCACAAACACCACAAACCCTACATAAACCCTGTCATGGGGCCTCCAACCAGACCAGTTTGTGGAACAAATATCTCCAGCAACTATAGACTGTCCTACTTCCTCTCACAGGTATTACGACCTCTCATAGAGATGTCTCCAGATGTCTGTGTGAGCACGGAAGATCTCCTCAGTAAAATCAGT
>NC_068982.1:83527707-83538952 GCF_001194135.2 Octopus bimaculoides | reverse complement strand
GTGCACCCATACATGCAAACATGGTACATAGCAGCAAAGCACAAACGCACACACACTCAGATATGCACACACAAGGAGACAGAGGTACACACATACATATACACACATGCACACACATACATAAAAAAACAAAAAAAACAACAAAAACAACAAAAAAACACACAAATGCAGAATACATACATACATACATACATGCAAACACACACATACATACATATATACATACACACACACACACATACATATATACATGTGCATGCACACACAGACATACATACACACACATGCACACATACATGCATACATACACACACACTGAGACACACGCATGCGCAAAAAAAAAAAGCAAAAACAGAATGCAATGTAAATAACGGACAGAGTCAAGACTATTGAAAAGGTTTCAAGACACAACGAAAATTTTAGGAAAATAAAAATAAGAAATAAGTGGAAATTTTAACGGTGAGTGTGTTAAATTTTAAGGCACAATAAGAAAATGACTCTCCCCAGACAAAACAGAGTACTGAAATTGATTTCAATGAAATAGAGATTATAGTTCCACTGATATCATTCTATTTCATATTAGACATGAGTTAAGGAGGGCTTTTTACTACACAAAAATTTGATTTCTAACTTTGCAAATGAATGCATTAGGCAAAACAATGTTGACATTAAATTAAACTATTACAAACAAATTAAAGGAACATTTCCTTTTGGAATCAATGAATCTGAATATTTAAATTGAAAAATTCATAAGCCTTTACCAGACATATATTTTTCTGATTGCATATTGTTTGATGTTCATCTACAATTTCCCATTCTTATATTTGTTTTTAATTTTGAAATACAATTTTTATTCTTTTCCCCCACCCAAGGATTCTCGGTTAGTGATTGAGCGCTACAAATCTGGTTTCACCCATCCTTCGGACCTTCCATTTGAAGATCTTAGCTGCCCTACTCCTGGAGATAGTTACCCTCACAATTCCGCCCCTCGCTCCCAATCATCAACAGACTTTAAAAATCAAATAAAACCTGGAACTGTGGGTGGCAGAACGAAAAAGAGAGGGGGCCTTTTTTCAATATTTGGTTCTTCAAAGGTGAGATTTAAAACTTATAGCTTGAATTTTCATTCATTTTCTCTTTTTTTTTTTTTTTTTTTTTTTTGTTACATTCTTTCTCTATTATATTTAAACCTATCGTTTTCTTTTCTAATTTAATTTGACTTATGGCATGAACTAACACTGTTATGTAGACAATTTTCTATTTCCAGAATATACATCTTGAACCAATTTATTTTATCAGTTTGCCATGTGTTTGTGTAACTGAGTATCAAAAGCAAAGCTTTATCATTATCTAATCTTATATTTTTGTATTTTGTTAATATTGTTTCATTGTTGGGGACATGTATAAAGTTTTCAATGTCAATTTTATCCTTGTTTCAATCTCAAAGCTCTTAAGCTTTCTAATGAAAGATGTATGTGTTTTGATTTGATTCTATTTGTAACAAAAAAAGTAAAATAATTGAAATCATTCTTTGCAATTCTCTGGTTGCTATCAATTTAACCAGAGAAGAGAAGACTAATCAAGAAAAAGTATCTTGTTCAATTAGACATCTGTATGGCAGATTTCTGTTTTGCAAAGGAAGTGAAAGAGATCCTTTTCAGTAGATGAATCATTTTTTTTTTACTTGTTATATATTGGGTCATCCTATAAATAATGCGGCTTTTTATACTGCTTTTATTTTTCAAAATTAAGATAAAGTTCTTTTTTAATCTAAAATATACTCTCCTTCATTTTCTACAATACTCTTCCATCTATCTGGTAGACTTGCAAGGCCCCTCTTCCAAAATTGACTTGTCTGTGATGAAAAATACTCCTCCAGTACTGTTCTGACCTTTACAAAATTCATATTTTTTCCATCCAAATGATTTTGAAGACTGTGGAATAAATGATAATCAGATGGGGGTAATGTCTGACGAATAAGGTGGGTGAGGCATCGTTTCTCATTCAAACTGCTCCAGCTGTTGGAATGTCATCCTTGCTACATGTGGCTGAGCATTATCCTGATGGCAGAACACCTTTCATCTTGAAACTAAAGATGGTTGTTTTTTTTCTAGTACTGGTGTCGATGAATGGTTGAATGACCTAATCCAAGATTCTCTGCTAGTTCCTCAACAGTTACGATGGGATTTTGTTCCAGGGTTTGCAGGACATCCTTGTCAAGCTTTACAGATCTTTCAGGATGAGGCTTGTCTTCTAGGCTGTAGTTTCCAGATCAAAATTTCTGGAACTACTATTGACACTGGCTTATGCTTATTGTCCGATCACCATATACTGCATTAATATTCCTCGCACTTTTCCTACCCACTGTCTTTGGCGTTTAACATTTTTATAGCAAACCCATTTCTCATCATCAGTTACTATTCAATCCAAAAAGGTTCATTCGTAAAACATGACAGCAAAGAAGAGCACACATTCACTCTCTGCACGTGATTAGGCTCGGGAAGTTTGTGAGGGACCCATTGACCCAATGGCACACAGATGTCAATGAATGGTTAAATGACTTCTTTGCTAGTTCCTCAACAGTTACGATGGGATTTTGTTCCACCAGGGTTTGCAGGACGTTCTGGTTGAGCTTCACAAATCTTGTCTTCTAGGCTGTATTTTCTAGTTCGAAATTTCTGGAACCACCATTGACACTGGCTTATGCTTATTGTCCAATCCCCATAGACTGCATTAATATTCCTTGCACTTTCCATTGCGTTGTTGCCTTTACTGAACTCATAAAGCAAAATATGCCGAATATGCTCCTTTTTCACTTTGATTATAGCTTTGAAAAAATAACTTAAAATCAAACTACACTCTTCAAAACTTGCACTAAGAATAAGTACAAGGTAAAATTACTGCTTGCTTTTTCAGCAAGTTGATGCAGGTAATCTATCCTGTCCCCCTCCAACTTTTAGTTTATGCAATTGAAAAAACCGCATTATTTATAGGATGGCCCAATGCATATTATAAATGGACAAGGAATTTAATGAAATGTTCCAGTACTCTTAACCATAATATTTATCAACTACAATTTGTGGGATCAGATACTTAGAAAATTGAGTACTACGTAGGATACTTAGCAGGCATCTGCGTAGTAGATAATTTGCCTGGATGGCATAATAATATTTTAAACTGAGTCAGCAATTCGGCCCTGTACTTCTGTAGTTGTGAAGACACAGTAATCACAGGTAACTGTCAGCGGGGCTTGATATCAATGATGTGGACAAAAGATTATGATGAATTAGCAGAATGGCATTAATTAAATATTTTTAATGCAGCTTTCATGTGCTATGTTTATTGCTTGGACTTCAGAAACTTATATACAAACTCTTCTTATTTCTTCATTTATTCTAACCTCTGCTATTATAGTTAAAATGTTTCTCGAAAATGACTTGATCTGTAAATAGTAATTTGATCTTTATTAGCATCACTCTTTTCCCTCAAGTACATTAAAATAATTTTACAGTATAAACTATTAAAATTTAAAAGACATTAATTGATCACTCCCACTGCTACATATTGTACTGATTATAGTGTTATTTATTTTAACTAGTCTTTAAAATTAAAATGCTATTATTGATTTCTCCTGCTGGAACAAAGGTGTGTGAGTGCGTGTGTGTGTATGTTTGTATCTGTATATCTAGTATATATAAGTCACAGTATGTGTGTGTATAATGACTAACGCATACATTTCTGCAATTCTCAACCGATTTTCACCAAACTTTACACACACATTACTCATTTTCCAAGGGTGGTCATGCACTATAACATTTTGCCCAGAGCTCCTGCATAAATGGACATAGTTTTTTTATGTAGGGTCTTCCTTACTTTTTTAATCTTTTTATAAAAGTGAAAGGATTTTGTCTATTTATTTCCATTGTCCTCCAGCGATGGTGATTAAATTGGCTAGGAACACTGAATGCAAACATTTCCACTATTCTCAACTGATTTTCACCAAACTTTACACACACATTACTTATGTTCCACGGATGGTCATGCACTAAACATTTTTCACAGAGCTCCCACGTAAATGGACCTAAATGGACATAGTTTTTTTGTATGTAGTGTCTTCCATACTTTTTTAATCTTTTTATAAAAGTGAAATGATTTTGTCTATTTATTTACTTCGACTGTCCACCTGCCACTGTGATTAAATTGACTAAAAACACTGTACGTGATGAATATCTAAAACTAAACAATCTTTATCTCCATATTTAAACTGCATTAAACTTTGGCAAGCTTACCTTTACTTATTTTTAGTTACTTGAAAGGTGATGTTCTCTTTACTTGTGGTCTTACCGCCCTCTCAAATAATTTGATGACATGAGAGGTAAGTGAAATCAGTCTGTAATTCACTGCCAGTGATTTGTTGCCCTTTTTGAAAATTGGAATAATAGATTGTGATAGGAATATGGCCAGCATCCAGTGATTTCCTCCAAAGAATAGCTAAGGGGAATGCCAATTGACAGCACTCGTTCAGAACTCTAGCTAAATTGGTTGTATTTTGTTAATAGCTGCTATGGTATCTAAGGCATCAAATGATATGTTGGTTTGGGTGTGCTTGAGGTTTGTTTAACCAATGCTGTCAGGATTAATAATGTTGGGATTGCTGAAAGTGGGTCAGTATTGCTTCTCTAGAATCTCGATCACATCTGCATCATTATGCAGCATGCCATCTTCATCTGTCAGAGGCCCAACAGATAATACAATGACCTTATGCTTTTTAGCAAATACTTTAGGATTGACTTTTATTTTCTCAATGACCCACTTTTCATTATTTACATGGGCATATGGCGTAGTGGTTAAGAGCGCAAGCTACTATCCCCAAGATTCCAAGTTCGATTCCAGACAATGACCTTAATAATAACAATAATAATAATAATAATAATAATAATAATAACAACATCAAAAAAATACCTTAGGAATGAGAACCCAGGTTCAAAATTTCCCCCAAGACACCTGATGAAGGCTGGAGGATATATCAGCTGAAATGTTGTGTTAACAACAAACAAGATGAGGACAAATATCCGTCAAATGTAAATAATGTACATAATTCCTCATCTCTTAAATATAGAACTCGACCCACTTTCCTTTTGCAATTCTTTGATTACCAATCATAGTCTTCATGCAGTTTTGGTTCCAGTAAAGCTATATCTGTCAAGGGAGTGCACAGCAGCTGGCAATATTTTAGCCAGTTGATTTTTCAGTTAATATTTTTTATTTTCCTTATAAGTGCTCTCTTTTTATGTGGGAGCATGTGTTTTTTATGCTTATCGACCTACTGGTCTCACCAATATAGATAGATAGATAGAGAGATAAAGATAGTTTTGGGGTTACCCTGGGTTTCACATCCATAAAGAGAGGTTGTAGGTCACTAGCCCTTAGGGTCTGAAGAGGCACTGTAAAGCTAAGCACTTTATGGATATGAAAACCTGGGTAACCCCATAGACCAACCATAACTGTCTTTATCTAACTACTCGACTGCTCTATAACTTAAGAGTGTGCTTCTCTTTCGGATAGAGTTGAGAGAAAAGTTGGACCTAAGAAGCATCAATTGTGGTGTGCAAGAGAGACGATTGCGCTGGTATGGTCATGTGGCGTGAATGGATGAGGATAGCTGTGTGAAAAAGTGACACACCCTAGTAGTTGAGGGAACCCGTGGAAGAGGTAGACCCAGGAAGACCTAGGACAAGGTGGTGAAGCATGACTTTAGAACATTAGGCCTCACTGAGGCAATGACTAGTGACCGAGACCTTTGGAAATATGCAGTGCGTGAGAAGACCCAGCAAGCCAAGTGAGACCATAATTCATGGCCTCTGCCCGGGGTGTAGCCAGCCCACTTATGTGTACCTTTCCTTCATTGGACACTAAACTCTGCTTGCGAAGACCTGTTGAGGCAACTGAAATCAAAATCGAACCAAATTCGATGACTGGCACCCATGCCAACCTCTCCTTCATTGGACACTAAACTCTGCTTGTGAAGACCTGTTGGGGCAAGTGAAATAGAGATCGTAATTGAACCAAATTCGATTATTTGACACCTGTGCCAGTGGAGCACTAACAGCACCATCTGAGCGTGATCATTGCCAGAGCAGCTGTCTGGCTTCCGTGCCTGTGGCACGTAAATAACACGATTTGAGTGTGATCGTTACCAGCGTTGCCTTACTGGCATCTGAAAAAACATTTGAGTGAGGTCGTTGCCAGTACTGCCTGGCTGACCCTCGTGCCGGTGGCACATAAGAGCACCCATTACACTCTCGGAGTGGTTGGTGTAAGGAAGGGCATCCAGCTGTAGAAACTCTGCCAGCTCAGATTGGAGCCTGGTGTAGCCATCAGGTTCACCAGTCCTCAGTTAAATCGTCCAACCCATGTTAGCATGGAAGGCAGATGTTAAACGATGATGATGATATATATGTATGTAAATTGATTTGCTTACTACACTGTTTGTACCCATGTCTTTTATTTATGTTTTTATTCATTTATTTGTTCCTCATATCAACTTTTGTATGTGTATGTGTCTTGTGTGTGTGTGTATGTATATGATTTTATACTGTTTGTATCTGTATTTTTTTCTTCTCTCATTCTGTCTTTAGTGCTCAGGTTGAATAGTGTGGTGGAGTGGAAAGGGGGTTATTTCATTCATATCTTCTGTTGAGGCTTCTGTAATCTGTTGTGTATGTTCTATGTATTGATAATATCTTAATATCTATGAGCCCTCATGTTTTAATTGAGCATATTGGTAGAGCTTTTCTCCTTGAGAAATGAGAGCTTTTCTCCTCCTTGAGCTCCTGCTATTGTTCACCTATCCATTTACCTATGTTACGTGCTGTCTCCCCAATGTATGTGATTGTCCTGTTTTTGCACCGTTGCTCCACACAATATTCCTAATCTTACAGTTTACATGTGGATTCATCCTATATTTTATACAGTTGTTATCCTTGCATGGGGACCTTTCAAATGGATATGTTCTATAGATCAGGGATTTTATGGAGGTCTTTAGTCTTTCTACTGCTTCAATCTATAGATTCATATTAACTAAGATTTTCTTAAGATGGTATGCTAGTTTTCTGCTCAAGGTAGCATCAATGAACATGATGCTCTGGTATTTTTGGTTGTCATACCTGAGTTGGCCTTATCTACCTTCTTCTTGGTTCTTTCTATGCTATTCCAGGATTTACTTCTTTATACTGGGCAGACCCCATTTGCATCATTCCCCATGATGGTCTTGTACTTAGCCCTGGCTCCTTTGTACACTCTAATCCTATCCCTTTGGCTGTAGCCAGACAACTGCATGTGGTGAATGAAGTGTATGTGTCTTTCTAATTCTGTTGGATTGCATCTGCAGGTCACATTTCTCATCATTCTTACCAAGTCCACTATTAGGATATTCAACTTGATGTTGTCTGCAATAGCTGCATTCTTGTGGACCAAATATTTAGAGGTCATGGGTTTGGCATAGGAGGAATGAGGGATCTAGACCTTATTATTCCGAGTTTCTAGCCATAGTACTATGCCTAAAACTTGTAGTCTTTAGTTAGGGTACTTCTGGGGGAATCTACTGTTACTTTAATACTCTGATGGATGAAGTTATCTATTTTCTGGAT
Organism: Octopus bimaculoides; assembly: GCF_001194135.2. Lineage (NCBI taxonomy): Eukaryota > Metazoa > Mollusca > Cephalopoda > Octopoda > Octopodidae > Octopus > Octopus bimaculoides. The sequence continues at coordinate 83,531,303 of NC_068982.1, read as the reverse complement.
ACTCTCCATGATGCTAGCTTCTAGTTCATAGACACTATCTTATAGGGTTACTTTTGCTACTATTGTGATATCATCCACATAGCGGGAGTACATGGTTAGGATTATGGAGCTCTCTGCTAATCATTCTTTACGTCTCCTATCCCACCATACTATAACTAGGTTAGCCACACCACCAGTGATACTGACACTGATGGCTGCGTCTTCTTGGGCGTATACCTTCTTATTAAACTTGAACATGTTGCCCTTTAGAGTGATTTTGGTACTTGCACCTACTGCATGTGCAACCATTTTTCTCACCTGACCATAGTTTTCAGGGGTCCACATGGTGCTGGTTCACTCATTCTCTCTCTCACAAAGAGTCTTCTTGGCCAATGTGGTTGCAGTAGGGGGTCTCCCTCTTACTGATCTACTGGAGCAAAAACAGCTAAGGTCATGTTTGTCTAGGTACTCTTTGTCCCATGTAAGCCTAAGGAGGAGGTCCAGTTCCTCTGTGTCAATATCACAAAACTCCACATTGCTCTTACTGTTCATCTCTGCACATTTGTCCACAGCAAAATCAGTATTTATGGATAGGTATAGGGACACTACATCCATACTGCCTATTATGCATCCTGTCACGTTACAGGTGTGGTTGCATTCATTGATTCTGCTGAAAAGGTCTTCTGTGCTGCCACACACATCCAGGCACAATTTGATTACAGGGCATATGAGAGGAAGTAGGACATCCTATAGTTGCTGGCAATGTTGGCTCTGCAGACTGGTCTTGTTGGTGGCCCTATCACCAGATCAGTGATCACTTTATGATTGTTGCAGAGCCCATACAACAGTGAGATGTCATTATTTGCGGCTTGAAAGTTGTTGGTCAAGTGCTTCTTTGCTTCCAGGATGTTTGACCACATCGATGGTAATCTTCTACAGAAAGACCTAGATGCCATGTATAAATGGGCTGAAGAAAACAATATGCAATTTAATGCAAGTGAATTCCAACCCCTCCACTGTCAGCTAGCTTGTGCCCACATTGGACCAAAAAGAGCAACAATCTCAGAGTCAAGTACAGTGCATGATCTGGGAATTGATATGAGTAACAATGCCTCATTCTACAAAGATGATGGCAATGTGCAAGTAAATGGCTGAATAGTTTCCAAGAGCCTTCAGAACAAGGGATCAGGAAAATATGCTGGCTCTATGGCGGATATAGAACCACTTAGCCATCTGCACTACTACTCTGAAGTGTATTCACCCAGCATCGTCAAATTAATAGCAGACCTTGATACAGTTCAGTGGTGCTACACCAGGATGGTTGCATCAGTGTGACAGCTGAGCTACTGGGAGAGCTTGAGAAAGTTATGACTCTAATCCCTCGGGCAAAGAGAGATGAGCAGTGATATGCATATGGAAGATCCTGGAGGGGCTGGCATCAAACTAAGCATCAAGAACTATACCAGCCGCTGAACTGGACATAACTACACTGTTCCGAAGGTCCCAGCTATCCTATCTACAGTGAGGATCATGTACTGCAAAAGCTTGCGATTCAAGGGCCCACAGCTATTTAATGCCCCGACAAAACATCTGAGAGATCTTCATGGAGTAGGGTTAGATATGTTTAAGAAACACCTTGAACTTCTGCTGTCTAAGTTCTCAGATGAACCTATACCAAGTAAAGAAACTCAAAAGAGGGCAACTGTGTTGAACACCCTCCTTCATCAAAAGCAAATTGCGTAACAATGGCCATTGAATACACTGCTAGTGCTTACACTGCTAGTGCTAAGAATATATATATATATATATATATATATCTGTATCTTTTACCTTTTACTTGTTTCAGTCATTTGACTATGGCTATGCTGGGGCACCACTTTGAATGATTTTAGTTAAACAAATCAACTCCAGGATATATTTTTTTAAGCCTAGTACTTATTCTATTGGTTTCTTTTACTGAACAGCTAAGTCACAAAAATGTAAACACACCAGCACCTGTTTTCAAGCTGTAGTGGTAAACAGACACAAAGACACACATACATAGATATTTACATATATATACACAAGCGGCTTCTTTCAATTTCCGTCTGCCAAATCCACACACAGGGCTTTCGTCAGCCTGTGGTTGTAGTAGAAGACACTTCTCCAGGTGCCACACTGTGGGACTGAACCCAGAACTATGTGGTTGGGAAGCAAGCTTCTTATCACACAGCCACACCTATATATATATATATATTATTCATTTAAAATACAGAGATGCCTACAATAGGACATCTAACCCGCTAGAAAGAGCAGCCAAAAACTCTATACCACAATTAAGGATAATTTCGAAAGGGAATGAAAAATAAAAACATTTACCAATCTATTTTCCGTACCATGGTTTCAAGCTATTTTAGCAAAATAAAATATTTTGCAAAGTCAGCTATCTTCAGCGGAATAACCTAGATTTAACATATAAACACGAAGCACTACATAGAAAACATGACTAATGCTTATATGCTTAATTTTTCAAAATTTACCGCGCATGTGCGGTTTACCTTATCGGCAGCAAATACAAAAAAATGCCGATTTTCTTTCAGAAATTAGCCAAAAAATATTTTATCATTATTAATAAATCATAGGGTAGCAAAGGGCCTCACTCAGAGTAAAATGCAGACTGTATGATGCATGTGTGTGAAAAGCCATGCTACACGGTAGTGAAACATGGGCTGGATTGCTGAGGACATGCATAGGCTTGAAAGAAATTAAGCTAGTATGCTCCGCTGGATATGTAATGTCAGTGTGCATACATGACAGCATGTAAGTACTCTGAGAGAAAAGTTGGACCTAAGAAGCATCAAATTCGGTGTGCAAGAGAGATGACTGCACTGGTATGTCATGTGATGCATATGGATGAGGACAGCTGTGTGACCAAGTGTCACACCCTAACAGTGGAGGGAACCTATGGTAGATGTAGACCGAGGAAGACATGGGATGAGGTGGTGAAGCACGACCTTCAAACGTTGGGCCTCACAGAGGCAATGGCAAGTGACTGAGACCTTTGGAGCTATGCTGTGCTTGATGAGACTCATGCTTGTGAAGACCTGTTGAACCAAGTGAAATTGTAGTCATGGCCGATGACAGTGCTGCTTGACTTGCATCTCTGCCAGTGGCATGTAAAATGCATCATTCAAGTATGGCCGATGCCAGTGCCGCCTGACTGGCACCTGTGCAGGTGGCATATAAAAGGCACCATCCAAGTGTGGCTAATGCCGTTGCTGCCTGACTGGTACCCGTGCAGATTGAAATTAAATCACCATTCAAGTGTGGCCAATGCCAGTGTGGCCTGACTGGCATGTAAAAAGCATCATTCAAGCATGGTTGATGCCCAGTGCCACATGACTGGCACTTGTGCCAGTGGAATGTAAAAGCACAATTCAAGCGTGGCTGGTGCCAGTGTTGGTGGCACATAAAAGCACCCACTATACTCTCAGAGTGGTTGATGTTAGGTAGGGCATCCAGCTGTAAAACTTTGCCAAATCAGATTGGAGCTTGGTGCAGCCTCCTGGCTTGCCAGTTCTCAGTCAAATTGTCCAACCCTTGCCAGCATGGAAAGCGGATGTTAAACTACGATGATG
>NC_068982.1:83526522-83526986 GCF_001194135.2 Octopus bimaculoides | reverse complement strand
GGAAAGGTACGCATGAGTGGGCTGGCTACACCCCTGGCAGAGGCCTTGGATTTAGGTCTCACTTGGCTTGCCGGGTCTTCTCACGCACAGCACATTTCCAAAGGTCTCAGTCAGAAGTCATCGCCTCGGTGAGGCCAAATGTTCGAAGTTCTTGCCTCACCACCTCAGTCCATGTCTTCCTGGGCCTACCTCTTCAACGCGTTCCCTCAACTGTTAGGGTGTGGCACTTTTTCACGCAGCTATCCTCGTCCATTCTCACCACATGTCCATACCAGCGCAATCGCATCTCTTGCACACCACAACTGATGCTTCTTATGTTCAGCTTTTCTCTCAAGATACTTACACTATGTCGGGTATGCACACTGACATTACACATCCAGCGGAGCATACTGGCTTCATTCCTTGCGAGCTTACGCATGTCCTCAGCAGTCACAGCCTATGTTTCACTGCCATGTAGCATGGCT
>NC_068982.1:83525377-83526347 GCF_001194135.2 Octopus bimaculoides | reverse complement strand
CATAGCTTGCACTGGGTACATCTTATAGAGTTACTACCTACTCCATTTCTACTTACTGAGCAGGGCCATCTACCTGAAGGGGTTTGTGTTTTATCTGCCTTCCTACTTATTAGGATTTTGGTTTTAGCTAGGTTGACTCTAAGGCCCTTCGATTCTAGTCCTTGCTTCCACACCTGAAACTTTTCCTCTAGTTCTGATAGTGACTCCGCAATTAGTGCAAGGTCATCAGCATAGAGGAGCTCCCAGGGACATCCTGTCTTGAATTCCTCTGTGATCGCCTGGAGGACTATGATAAATAGGAGGGGGCTGAGGACAGAACCTTGGTGGACCCCTACCTCTACCCGGAATTCATTACTGTACTCATTTCAATGATGATGATGAAATATATGTGTGTGTGTGTATATAGATAGGTAGATAGCTATATATATATATATGTACATGTGTGTACGTATATATTTTTATCCTCTGGTCCAGGAGAGATAACCCATCCTCATTAACGTTTTTATATATTAGCCATTAAATCTCAATATCCGAGTGTTTCCTCACAACCACGTGGTAGAAAGTTTAATTTTTTTTGTCTTTGTATAGAGTCTAACAAGCTGTCCACAAGACTGTAGCTTTTGTGGATATGAAACCTTTGGTAACTTTATGACCAGAATTTAACTTTTTGCTTTAATAATTACTGCTGTATCCTTTAGAGTGTACTTCTTTTCTGATCTGTTTCATTAACTATACTTATATATAGATATACATATATATGTGTGTGTGTGTACATATATATACTCTTTTTCTCTCTTTTACTTGTTTCAGTCGTTTTGACTGTGGCCATGCTGGAGCACCGCCTTTAGTCGAGCAAATCGACCCCAAGACTTATTCTTTGGAAGCCTAGTACTTATTCTATCAGTCTCTTTTGCCGAACCGCTAAATTACGGGGATGTAAACACACCAGCATCGGTTGTCAAGCAATGTT
>NC_068982.1:83517063-83525353 GCF_001194135.2 Octopus bimaculoides | reverse complement strand
ACACACACACACATATAGCCCGAGGCTATAGTAAAAGACACTTGCCCAAGGTGCCACACAGTGAGAATGAACCCGGAACCATGTGTTTGGTAAGCAAGCTACTTACCACACAGCCACTCTTATATATAAATATAGATATATTGTCTCCCTCTCAATCTTCTCTTTGTTCCCCCTTCTCTGCCTCAACTTTCCTGTCTATCCCCTGGCATTTTCCCCATCACCTCTTTGGTGTCTTCCTTCCCTCAGCTTGATTCCCCCCTCACCTACTCAACTTATTCCCACTCCCCTGTGCTCATTCTCCCATCACACCTCTGCTCTTTCTATATTTGCCCTAAAAAACCAACTGCACGCAACCACAGCCACACACCACAAGGAAGATGACAAGAAATTGGAAGTCTACAGAGATAGGATTGCTCCTACATGATTGAGAAATCGCAGAAAGTAATTTGCCAAATAATTTAGTTACAACTGCCCTGAAGAGCAATGGTTTCTTCAGATCTGTGGCACAAATAAAGCGGAAGAAGAATGAGTTCATCTGATCTTATGTGCTTGTACGGCTACCCTGGAAAAACTGGACATCAAAGTGGTGAAAAAAATTATGACACTACCTGTGAGAAACCTCACACAGAAAGCAGTGGCAACATTGACACCAAAAATAAAAAGCTCAACAAGGAAGGAAACTAGAAAAGCGCAAACAACCACAGTCCCAACACCTCCCAAAGCAGCAATGTAAAAGTAGAAAAGGAAGAAACTAGACAAAACCCAAGTGAAAATGGTTCTAAAATAAAAATCCAAATCAAACCCTCTCAGAGAAAAAGGTCTATCTGCAAGTTCCACAAAACAGGTGCCTGCTGGCATGGAGATAATGGGAAAAACTGCCGCTTTGTGCACCTGGCACTGGAGCAGAATCCATCACTCACCCAATGAAAGAAACAATCACACTTGGAAAAATCTATATCCCAGCACAAATCTGCAAAAAAGAAAGCCAGACAGAAGTCATATACAGATGCAGTACAAGCTGCCATGGTTGAGCAACAAGTGTGGCACAGGAAATAATGCAACAGTTATGGTTACAGACAAAGCTGAGCTATATACCCTTGCACACAAGACCACCACAATTGATAGAACCTGGTTGGCCACCACTGCTTCCAAGCTACCCATCCCACCAACACCAATGCCATTTCTACTAATAAATATAAGAGGCCTGCTACAGAACAACAGCAAAGGCAAAATTGCACACCAGAAAAATCTTTCTGCATACAGTCAAGCTATATGCATTGCACTTAAAGAAACACAGCTATCTGCAGACATGAATGACATGGAGATGCACACACCAATGTATGCTATCTTCCGTACAGACAAGAAAAAGAAGTCACAGTGGAGTTGCAATGTAGATCCGCAAAAATGTCACACCATTAACTTTGATATCGAACTTGAACTCCGTATGTGAGACACTCAGTTCATCTAAAGCAACTTGATATAGTGATATGCACACTATATCACCCACCTGATACCTCAAATCATGATGAAAAACACAAGGAAAGCCTCAGTGCAATAAAGGAAGTAGTAATACAGTTGGATCAATGTACTTCTTGATGAGTGACTTCGACTTCCCCAACATCAGGTTGCCTGAGGGCAACATAACCCCAGGAATGATGCACAAAGAGCGAAATCAAGCATAATCTCTACTTGATCTTATGGAAATGCTATTCATTGAGCAGATCATACTCTCTAACCAGGCACAAAAATATCCTGGATCTCTGTTTTACAAACAATGTGGAAATTATCCACAACGTAAATATATCACCAACGATATTCTCAGATCATAACATGATAGAACTGACAATGTATGGTCCGTAATTAACTAATGATAAACTTCACACAGATGGCTGGATACCAGCCTAAATTTTTATAAAGCTGATTGGAAGTTACTTGAAAGACAGATACTCCAGCAGGACTGGCCTAAAAGCCTCTCTATGCAAGACAGATATGAAACTCAAGAAATTTATATCAATAATGTGAGCCATATGCATTGAATATTTCCTAGAGAAGAGAGCCAATACACACAAAAATATCATTCCCTGAGACAGGAGAATATTCATGTGGTGGAAAATAAAGCTATTGAATCATTTAAACAAACACCTCAATGACAGTGTGAAATCCCACCTGACAGAGGAACTCTTCGAGATTGAAAATAAACTCAAAATCTTCCATGAAAAAGGAAGAGAAACCTGGGTAGTCGAAAATATAGCCTTCTACACGTTGGCAAAGGAGTCTGCTTCAGTATGCTATAAGACGAGGCCACTATTTGGTAACTGCAGACCCGGGGAAGATAAGTGAAGCACTAAATAAACAATTCCAAAGCGTTTTCACTTCTCTACTGGAAAATATGCAAATAAACAAGCCTCAGGAGTTTTTCGATGTAACGTATCTATTCGAAAAAGAGGCAACCATTGATTACATCAACATAACAGAAGAGGATGTAATATTGGCCATTGATGAGATGAGATCAAACTTAGCAACAGGCTCTTGCAAAGCCACTGCAGATACCCTCATAGAGTTGCCTTGTATGTGGTAAATTTCCCAACATGCTAAAAGCAAGTATAATATGCCCTGTCCATAAAGGAGGGAGAAGAGCAGATGTTAAAAACAACAGGCCCATCTCTTTGACCTTACATGTTAGCAAGACAATGGAACACTTCAGAAAAGGCTGATCACGTTCCGAGAAGAAAACAACCTTCTCACAAACACCCAACATGGCTTCTGTCCAAAGAGGAGCTGCCTCACGCAGCTGCTACTGCACTTTGACTGGGTAGTGAAACAACAGCTGTAGATGTGATATACCTCGACTTTGCCAAGGCCTTTGACAAGATTGATCATGGCATGATATGCACAAGCTGCAAAACCTTGATATTACTGGGAAACTGGGAGAGTGGTTGCATGATTTTCTGAAGAGTAAGAGTCCGGCAGTTGTAGCCAATGGTGCTCACTCGGAAAAGACATCAATTCTCAGCGGAATCCCACAGGGAACTGTACTGGGACTACAACTATTTGTGGTGGCCCTCTCAGACATGCTCTCTGCAGTAGAGTCAGCCAATCTGACCAGTTGTTGTGCTGACAACACAAAAGTATTGCAAGCAGTAAGGAACCCAGAGGACATCATAAAACTGCAGAAATATCTGAATGAAATATACAAAAGGGCTAACAAGAATAACATGCAGTTCAATGTGATGAAATTTCAGACACTCCACTATCAGCCCAACACTAGGCTGAAATCAAAATACACTGGACCAGAAGGCAATACGATTCCAGAGTCAGAATTGGTGCGTGACCTGGGGGTTCACATGAGCAATGATGCAACATTCCATGTGCATATTTCCAAGATGTTATCACTGTGCACATGAGTGACTGGATGGATTCAGAGGACATTCAGAACCAGGAAAAGCGAGGCTCTGCTACTCCTATGAAGGACTTTTGTTCTCAACCACTTGAACTACTGCTCCTAACTATGGTCTTCAGAGAGTGTGAAACAAACTGTGGAACTCAAAGAAATCCAGAGCCAATACACAAATAAGATTGACTCGATGCAAAAGATGGGCTACTGGGAGAGGCTAAAGGAGCTGAGTCTCTACTCCCTAGAGAGAAGATGAGAGAGATAGGCAGTGATATATATTTGGAAGCTCTTGGAGGATTTGATTCCCAATTTTGGAATTGACAACTATACCAATCCTCGAACTGGCCGGCACTGCATCATATCAAAAGTCTCGTCTTGCCTGTCTAAAATAAGGACACAGTACTGCATTAGTCTTGGTTTCAAGAGCCTGCAATCATTCAACATCCTGCCAGGCAACCTTAGAGATTTACACGGTATTGATGTGGAAGTTTTCAAGGAACGTTTGGACAAGTTTCTATCTGAGAAACCAGATGAACCCACATCGCAGTAGGAGATGCAAAGAAGAGCAGCTCCTTCCAAATCACTACTTCACCAAAAACAATACTGGAAACAACACTGAGTAACTACATGTGGTGCACCAGCATGACCTTAGCTTTGGGCTGAAACCAGTAAAGACTGCAACTATGCTGGAGCACTCCCTTTTGACAAACCCTTAAGTTATGGGAACATAAACACACCAACATCGGTTGTCAAGCGATGTTGGGAGTACAAATATAGACACACAAGCACATACATACATATATATATATGTATATATATAATAGGCTTCTTTCAGTTTCTATCTATCAAATCCATTCACAAGACTTTGGTCGCCCCAAGGCTATAGAAGAAAACACTTGCTGATGGTGCCACATACTGGGACTGAGCCCGGAACCATGTGGTTAGGAGGCAAGCTTCTTATCACACAGCCATGACTGTGCCTATGTATGTGTGTGTGTGTGTGTATATATATATATATATAAAGCACAAATAAAGCTTACAAACCTCATAAAGGGATAGCAAAATCCTATGAAAGTGCTGGTTAGTTACCTCTACAGCGAATGTTGAACATTACAGATAATACTCAACTGCAAGGTAACTATATAAACTGTGGTTTATATATATTTATTTATTATATTGAGATGAGAAAATAGAGAGGTAATTGATAAATTATCACTTATTAATTAAAAAATTGACAAACACCCTTTACAGCTGTTTCAATTCCAGCCCTTCAGAAAATTAATTAATTAAATTAAAAATTATTCGACTGTTGAATCTCTTCAGAGGGAGTTTAAGGTATACAAAATAGGTGTTCAATTCCTGCATGTTGAGTAAATGGCTGCAAACCATTAACTGATAAAATTTAAATATAAAGAACATAGTATAAATCAAGGTATAGACCTTAAAAGTGGGGTAAGGTTGTGTATACTGGAGTTGTAAAGTACGAATAGAACAATACATTCATTTAGAGTGTTAAGCATAAAAAAACTCAAGTAGATATAATTGGTAAAAATGTCATATTATGATATTATGTCTATCCATATTAAATCAATAGAAAATTAGTATGTAGAGTAAAAGAGTAAAGAGTATGTAGAGTTTAATTCAAGTGTGTATAGTTATTATTAATATTTGATTAAGGTGGAGAACATTCCAGGTAATCTATTACTTCTTATAAATATCAAACGGTTTAAAAGACTAATAAGAATATTAATTTAATGTTAGGGTTCATAAAAATTATAAAATAAAAACAAGACTAAAGTAAAATAAAACAAAATAGTAAAGTGTGAAAATAGAGAAAAAAAATAAATGAATAAAAACTTTTAAAATATTACCTTTCACCTCTTAAAAATTTATTATTGAGCTAGACAAATAAAGATAAAGGACTATTTGACAAAAATTTTAAGATTTCAGACATACAGCTTTCCCTATTGGATGTAAATATGTTAAGAGGTTCAGGTAAGAAGATATAGTATCTAACATAAATAAATAAATAAGAATTAAAGGGAATAAAAATATGCTAATAAAATTAATAATATGGGCTGAAATATGTATGGGTCAATTCAACAAGTTAAATTAAAACTTATTGATAAAATTATTTAAATAGTTAAATATAAAACCCTCAAAACTGGAAGTAGGTATTGATATAGAGATGAAGAGCTAAAGAATAGATGGGAATAATCTAAATTAGGGACATACCAAAGTGAAACCAGGTAGGAATGAATAAGTGTTATTTATAGCGAGTTAGAAAATAGCTACAGGTTTCGTTCATATAGTACAATTAATTTAATTTAGAGGTGAAGAGCTAATGAAGAAATAGGACCAATCTAAATTAGGGACATACAAAAAATGAGTCCTAGTGAATGTAAACATTCATGTAAATAGATAAAGAAAAAACGTAAAAATTATTGTACGTGAAATAGCAATACGTTTAAAGAGAGGGAAATACCGAAGAATTATTATGCTTGCTAGGAGATAGGTAAAAGTACATTGTAAATATAGTATGTATATATAGGTAGTTGTTGGCACTCCGTCGCTTACAACGTCGAGGGTTCCAGTTGATCCGATCAACGGAACAGCCTGCTCGTGAAATTAACATGCAAGTGGCTGAGCACTCCACAGACACGTGTACCCTTAATGTAGTTCTCAGGGATATTCAGCGTGATACAGTGACAAGGCTGACCCTTTGAATTACAGGCACAGCAGAAACAGGAAGTAAGAGTGAGAGAAAGTTGTGGTGAAAGAGTACAGCAGGGTTCGCCACCATCCCCTGCCGGAGCTTGATGGAGCTTTAGGTGTTTTCGCTCAATAAACACTGACAACGCCAGGTTTGGGAATCGAAACCGCAATCCTATGACCACGAGTCCGCTGCCCTAACCACTGCCCTCCACTCTATAGGTAGAGATAGAACCAAAAATGAAAATTAATAGAAAGTCAGGGGGGGGGGTAATAAATAAGTTATTAAATGAACAAGTAAATTGGGCTAGATAGAAAATGTGCAGATTATAGTCTTAGAGGGGTGTGAAGTCAAAATACTATGCTAAATAATAAGTCAAGTGAATTTATAACTAAAAGTATTAAAGCATTCTACCAAGAAGGGAAAAAAACAAAGTAAAATATTTGATTAATTAAAGGCTGGAAGATAGAAGGAATAATATGTTTAGTTTATTATTAGGTAGGTACAAGAAAACTGTAAATATATATGTATATATATATATATATATATATTTATACACACACACACACACACACACATATATATATATATATATATATATATATATATATATATATATACACACACAGCACGATGGGTAAATTGTCGTCTAAGTTACAGAAAAATGAAATTAACACTGACATCTCATTTTAACAGATATGTTTACCAAAATTACTTTAAAATATCTTGAAATGCTAAAGAGTGAATGTATTCAATAAAATCACTATTGGCTTCAACCACAACCTCCAGATGATTTCGTAATCTCCTGCAACTCTTCTGGATGGCCTTTTTGTTTAAGTTGGTGAATGCTGCCATAATCCTTGTGTTCAGTTCTTCTTTGGCATTACAAGGAGTTTTGTTGGTCTGTCACTCTACTGTACCCAACACATAATAATCAAGGGTTTGCAGTCTGGGGAGTTAGGTTTCCAGATGTTAGAGATGATGTAGTCGCAGAAATTGTCTGACAGCCATGATTGGATTCTCCTGCTTGTATGGCATGGTGCAGAGTCCTGTTGCCAGACATAGGGTCTTCCAGCAGCCACCCACTTGACGCAGGGCAGCACTACCTCCACTAGGCATTTGATGTAGGCCTCTTTGCTGAATCTGAGGCTGTGTGGGAAAATGAATGGAGGAATAATGTTGCCATCACTAGTGATCACTCCAAATACCATGATGTTGACTGGATGTTTGATTTTTATCACTCTCAGTACATGTTTTGGGGACATGGCAAGCCAACAGTTGTTCTGTTCTGTGTTCACCATCTAATCCTGGCAGAAATTATTTGCATCTGAGAAAAACCAAAACATGTTCGGTTGAGTTTGTTCAAAAGCTTTGTAGCACATTCTTTCCTCTTGTCCTTGATGGCTTGAGATAAAAATTGGCCCGTTTCTCATCTTGTATGAGAAATACTGAATGTCTTCATGCACTACCTGCCTCAGACACTTAGAAATTGTAGTCTGTTTTTCTTGGTCCAAACAGACACAACTATTTACTACTAGATTTCCACCCCAACTCCTATAGACTAGAAGAATGCTACTGACACCTACTATTCTCTTTAAATTCCTTTCATTTTGTTCTATTTTTTTTATTTTGTTTTTTTTTATGTTATCTTCCTTTACTTCCTCATCCTCTCTTATCTTCTTGGCTATCTTTGTACACTATATTCTTAGACACTATATTTTTATATACCTTACTTTATCCTTAATGCCAATCCTTAACTTCTTCCCTCACTCTATCTACCTCTCCTATTTATTTACTTTTCTTTCTTTTTACCACTTAATAGCCACCTCTGCTACCATTCTGTTATTGAACATTGATATGTTCACATCTTTTTTCTGGATATTTACACTATCAGAACTTTAACCCACATGGATTTACACGGTATTGCACCTAAGGACTTGTAGACTTCTTTCTACAAGATTGGAAAGTTGAACTGTGAACTTTTATGCTTCTTTTTTCTTCTCTTTCTTCATATCCTTATTCCTTTACTCCTGTCCTCTATGTTGTCATTTCATTAATCTATACCCTTCTCATTTTCTGTTTTTGTCTCTGATGACAGTATATCCCACCTCTAAGACTTTGAATTTTTTTTCGATAATAATAATGTATATGATTTGAGATGTTTGCCTTGCCTTAACATTTGT
>NC_068982.1:83515546-83516963 GCF_001194135.2 Octopus bimaculoides | reverse complement strand
TCGTCCAACTCATGCTAGCATGGAAAGCGGACGTTAAACGACAACGACAATGATGATGATGATGATGATGATATATAAGGTGTGGTAAGAAGCTTGCTTCCCAACCATGTGGTTCCTGGTTCAGTCCAAATACATGGCACCTATGCCAAGTGTCTTTTACTATAGCCTTGGGTTGACTAAATCCTTGGAGTGGATTTTGTAGATGGAAACTGAAAGAAGCCCGTCATATATATTATGTATGTGTGTATATGTTTGTATTTGTCTCTCACACCATCACTTGACAACTGATCTTGGTGTGTTTACATCCTTATAACCAGCAAATGAAGCCGATAGAATAAGTACTAGGTTTACACAGAATAAGTCCTGGGATTGATTTGTTTAACTAAAGGCGGCGCTCCTGCATGGCTGCAGTCAAATGATTGAAACAAGCAAAAGAATATATATAATTTATATATGTATATAATATATACAATATATATAGTCAATGCAAAGAAACATAATTCAAAACAGAGAAAAAAAGAAAAAAAAAAAGCGAACGTGAGGATGCGCACAAGTAACTTACTAATTTGAAACTTGGTGAAGGGAAAGAATAATTGTTAATGTTTCGCGCATAGCTCTTCTTTGGAAAGTCCAAAGAGAAAGAAGGAAAAATAAGGAGAAATTGCTAACAGTCCATTTACGATACATACATACATGCATACATATATATATTTATATAATATACAGGATGTCCATAAAGTTATTATACAGTTATTTCTAATAAAGAAATATCATGGTTACACTAAAAAGATTTTCAGAAAATATATGTATTTCGTCACAAAAAATTTTAACGATTTAGGCAATCAATTTCATTTACTACAGTTATGATAAATGTTCAAATTGTAAGCCATTACCTTCAATGTGTTCTCAACAATGTGAAAGCAAACTGGCAAACTTTGGTACACAAGTCTGGATCAAGATTAGCAAAAATATCGATAATGAACTGCCAAACACCTTCAATACTTCTTGGCTTCCTTTGACTTGCAAACTGTTCGCACAATTGAGATTTGCAATCAGGATCATTCACCAGAAGTTCGTGAAATAGATGCGGAACGTAAAATTTCATATTGAGTTTTGTAAGTTTTTTTATGTAGTGTTGTTCATTTAAAATCGATTTCTGAACTACCACAGCAAATTGATTTCTTTGAGCTTCTTACATACACCTCAGCAACTGTATCATAGCATTGTTTTCAACCTAACTGAATAGTAACTTTAGAAACCCCCTGTATATATATATATATATATATATATATATATATAGTTTTAGGGAAAATAACCAATTTTCAAGAACTCATCGATGAAAATCCACTATCACATATAGAAAAATTAATAATTAAAAGCACAATAAATAAGTATAATATAAAGTAAAGTAAATATC
>NC_068982.1:83508836-83513191 GCF_001194135.2 Octopus bimaculoides | reverse complement strand
TATATATATACACATAATAATAATATAGATTTAATCAAAAAATTAAATGTGGTACTTAAAATGTTTGAGGCACCAGAATTTGGTAGGGTAAAAACCAAAAACAAAATCAAGAGATTTGGTGAATAATGTAAATATAATAACGAAGAATGTAAATATAATAAATAAAACATCAAAGCCTTGTAATATATTAATATATGGATATTATCGCAAATTAATGGTAAAACAAGGTACAGGATATTTTGTTGAAAAATAATAATAATAATATACATGCTTACAAGGAGAATATCAGGTATATTTATTAAAGTTACTAATGGTACAAACACAACTCATATAACATTACTGGGAAGGATTTACTTAACCAACTATAGAAGGGGAAAATAAAAGACAAATGGCGATGGAGGCAGTAATAGATATTGTTTAAGATTATATTAAAAATATTAAAAATAATAACATACTGCTTCCCAAATGGGAGGATGAGCCAGATATTATCATCAGATCTAGTTACAGTATTACTGTGGTTGAATAAATAAAGATTTTTGTTTTTGCTAAAGTGTTTAGAGCCAAGTGTTTATATTACAAGGCTATGATGCTTTATTTATCTTATTTACATTCTTCGCTTCAAATCAGTGTTATTATTTTTTTCCTTAAGGAGAAATTATTATATACGATGAACTCTCTGGATTCTCTCCCTTCTTCCACATATTGTTTAGCTTATACCTTACAGCGTTTGTTTACTTTACTGTGGTCCATTTTGCCTTCCCCTATTTTAATCATTTAATTTAAACCTTTAGTATAACATTTACAGCCTCCCTCCCGGTATAACTCTACATAAACCAGCGTTCTTATTTCTAACGGTCACTTTCTTGGCCACATAATATTATAACTCGTAAGTAACCTTATCATTTCACATTTGTCTTGCTTCTATATGTTGGTTCCCTGACGATGAATATATGTGCAATTCCAGCACCTCTTACTTCTTTGGAGTAGAGTGCACATATATTTTGAAACATATGTAGGAATTAAAGGAACTTTTGTTTATATGCGTTTTGCTCCATATATTATTATTATTCCTATCTACTCAAAACACATCGCTTTAACTTGGTATCTCTACCTATAAGACGGGTGTGATATCCTGGTATTTTTGTGTGATTTTGGTACCCATGGTAACTATTAACATATTTACATTGTCAAGGTTTTTTTAAACCGAAATAATATTAATATATACATAAATATTATATATATATATATATATATATATATATATATATGTAATATATCAATGATATTAGTAAGCTAACTTTTTGTTTTTGTACATACCTGTTGTGTGCGTCACACTTCTTTGAAATGGCAAAGCTAAAGAGATGAGGACAGAGAGGAAGTAAGAGAGAAAGTGAGAGAGACAGTGAGTGGTGACAGCATTCATTTTGTTTTTAAATGTTTCAGAGAGGATGTAAGAGGGAAAGAAAGAGAGGGAGAGTGAAAGAGACAGTGAGTGGTGACAGTATTCATTTCGTTTATCACATCGCAGGAGAAGTAGATACATATACACGTAGTTAAATCAAAAGTGGGAGAGAAGAGTGACACAAAGGAAGCGAAAGAGATAGAAGGAAAGTGAGAAAGACAGTAGATACATAAATTCAAAGAAAAGTTTACAGATATATAGACACAGCAAATATTGGCTGTCAATTTCACTTTTACCACACAAGGATAAAATTTACAAATGGCTGAGTACTCCACAGACATGCATAACATTAACGCAGTTCTCTGGGATATTCAGCCTCACACAGAATTTGACACGGCTGGCCCCTTTGAATTACAGCTACAACTCAAGACATATATATATATGAATGTATTTCTGAGTGTGTGTATTTTATAGGTTAGTTTAAACATGTTTGAAATAATAAGAGTCACGTGGTGGAAATAAACTCAATTACAAACTTTCATGTATAAATCTATTTATTATTTCCTTATTTTACATTTCAATTTGTACATTTGTACCCAGAAATTTTCAACAACTGCACACCAGAAGAAATGGAAAAGCAAGTAATTTTATCTCCTAAAAATTCTGACTGTCTTGCAATAAATGAAAAAGTTCTTAATATTATACCAGAGGCACTTAAAACATACTTAAGCACAGATTAATAATGAAGAGGTTAAAATCAATACCATTTTCCTTCAATTCCCAAATTTTATTAGATAATGATGTGCTATTGGCCTTATGTTTAAGTCTAAACGATGATAAGTGATTGTATAATCGCTGTTTAAGATTGATTGTGCAACGAACATAAATATAATTATTAGTTGGAGTAGTTACTGTACATTTATAGACCACATTACGGGCTAAACAACGGCCAGATACCGGGCAGTGGGCCTTAATTCTACAATTGCAATTAAGGGGATTATTAGCTATGTATATATTATTATGTTGATTGTTAATACAATTATCGTAATTGATTATATCAATATTGTTGGTTGTATTACTGGATATGCAATTGATATTATTTGAGCTAAGAAGATTTATCTCATCAACTTTGTTCACAGTTGAAGTATTATTATGTTCATTAAGTTGATTAAGATTAACGTTTAAGGGGTTAGATGTGTTATAATTAGTTTCAAGGTAACTGCTTTGAGTATTATCATCACTACCATTTAAATGGTCATTAGAATTATTGTTGTTATTTATTGGATTGTTATTGGGATTTTCATTGTGAATTTCTTCGTTAGTATTCACTGTGTTATTGGTATTATCATGTACATGATTATTGGTTGCATTGGTGTTATTAATTGTCTGGTAGTTATTTGTATTTCCATCAATAATAAGACAATTCTTATTTTCAAGAGTCCTAGCTAATTCAATGTTCTTTTTATTCAACTTATTGGTGATAGATCCTATATTGGGGAGAGTAGAGTATGAGATACGGATTGTGTGTTGAGAAAAGATTTTATAATATCTATGGATAGGGTTGAAATTTTTTTGTAAGATATCCATAAATTTCTTATAGATGTTCGTGGATACTGCATAGTTGTAAGTGATGTTAAACCATATAGAATTTTTTCTTTTAAATTTGTGATATAATAGGGATTTGTGGTTATCATAAGTATTTGGGGTTATATTATTGCTTCTACTATCATTTGTAGTTTTCTTATTGGGATCTATCTCGTTATGTAAAGTAATTTTCCTACTCTTATGGCCATTATTATAATTTCTTAACCTAGGTATTTTATTAGTGTTAATATGATTATGTAGACAATTATCAGGTTGTATTTCATTTTTATTCTTATTGCTTAAGCAGGATAGACTATTATTAGGTCTTTTCTTGCCATTATTTACGATAATTAGATTATTATTATTGGTATCATTTTCTTTGTTGCTACTATCACATTTAATAGATTTACTAGGATTGAGGAAAGAAATTTCTTGGTCATAGCCTGCTCTAGATAAAGCTTCATTGTAGTAATGTGAATTAGAGTTAAAGAGGTCATAGTTTGAGGACTGTTTAGTTATTCTTTTGGGAATGTTTTTTACAATAGATTTTAAAACATTTGGGGTGGGGGTGATTAGATGATCTACTAACATACTTAGTGACTTCATTTTCCTTTCTATAGGGATATTTAAGGTTAAAATCAATACCATTTCCCATTTAAGGTTAAAATCAATACCATTTTCCTTCAATTTCCAAATTTTATTAGATAATGATCTGCTATTGGCCCTATGTTTCCTGATGATTTCCCATTTAAGGTTAAAATCAATACCATTTTCCTTCAATTCCCAAAGAAGTGAGAAAAGGGGTGTTAGTTTGTGGTCAAGATGATGTGACAGGAGAATGGGGGAGGAGTGGGAGAGTGATAGGAAGAGATGAGAAGGTAAAGAGTAAAAGAATGTGAAATATGTGAGTGGGGGTGATATGACAGCTGCATTAAGGGATGGGTAGAGAAAAGGTATGGGTGGAGTGATACCAAAGTAAATAGTAGTTTTGGTAGTAAATTTTGAAATGGAGGGAAGAATACTAGGATGCCAAATTACTATAAATAGATGTATGTGACAGGTTAGTGATAGGTAGGAATCCAAGGGGAGGAAAGAAGGTATAATGACTTACATATGCATGCACTCACATACATATACATGTGCTAATATGTATACATATACACATACACACATATATACAGACATATACATACGTCTATATATGTACACATACATGCAAGAACACACATACGTGCAGGTATGCACGCATTTGCAGTCACACCCATGCATGCATACAGGTACTTACTTATACATATATACACACTCATTTGTATACATTTGTATATATATATATATATATATATATATATATATATATATATATATATAT
>NC_068982.1:83502522-83508826 GCF_001194135.2 Octopus bimaculoides | reverse complement strand
CAGATATATATGTGTGTGTGTATATATATATATATATATATATATATATATATATATATATATATATATATATATACCCACATACAAATACATACATGCATAAACTACATGTACACACATTTACACACATGTGTATCCACTTGTATGTCCATATATGTAGTATTAAATGATCCTTAGAATAAGATAGGGGAGTTAAAAATTAAAATGAAGGTAAGTAGGGTTGTTGGGGATTACCTACAAGATGTGGATATATACCGTGTGGTTATTTAGGCTGCATTTAGATTTGTTGTAAAATTTGAAGGTATGAAAAAAGCGGTTGTTCCATGTACTTAGTGTCTCATATTTATTTAGTAGTGCTCAGGAGTTGTGTTTTGATATGTGGAATGCCTCTTTAAGGTATAACTTACAGGCTAAGTGTTGACCTTGGTATAGAAGCCCTGAATCTATTGTGGACCATGACAAAATGTAGGGAATATTTCTATTTCTGAGATGGTGTATGTGACTGGCAAGTGTTGTGGATTTACTGTGTTTCTCATATCTAAAAGAACTGGGATGGGCAGCATATTGCTGTTTAAAATTTATGGTTGTAGAATTGTGTAATGTGTTGAGGACGGTGCATTTATAAATTACATTAGATCTACAATGGGTTTGTAGAAGGCAGATGAACTCAAGACAGTAGTTACAAGTGGATGTATTTTGGGCATTATTTTCAGGAATGGAGGAGATAATACTGTGAGAGGAGAGGTTAAGGATGGTGTAGAAAAGTCTAAGTTACTAGTATTATTAATATTATTACTATTATTGTTATTATCATTGTTAATTATTCTATCTGTAAGGGTAGTGGAAGTTGTGGTAGTATTCTGGGTAGTGCTAGTAGGATGGGTTGGGTTATGGTTGTGGTCTAACGTATGGGGTTCAATGCAGGAGCTGTGTACATGTTGGGTATTTGTGTATTCAGAGTTATTATAGTGTGTTTATTAGAGACTGCTATGATAGACTCAAAGTTGGGTGGAGTGGAATAGGATAACTTCAGGGTGGATCTATTAAAGATAGAGTAATATTTATTTTGACGAGGGAAGTTTATTAAAGAAGGATATAGCCAAGTTCTTAACATTTAGTGAGAAATGGAGTGTATACCATAGAATGGAGCATCCACCACTTTTTTGCGGGGGTGTTTAGAGGTAGTGCTATCCATATTTTTGGAAAATGGAGGTGGGTAGAACGGCTCATTGTTGCTAGCTGTTTTGGCTGTTTTAGCTTTTGACCTAGTGTTATATGTGTGTATGTGGGGTTTAGGTTGTCCTAATGCAAATTCTCCTGGGATTCTAGCAAAGTGTATATGTGGTTTGTTGTGATTCTGATGGTTGGTGTGTCATTGCAATGTGATTTGAGATATATGTTGCTTGAGCCTGGTATTAGAGATGTATTTTATTTGTTGGAAGATACCGCTGGCAGTGAGCACTTCGTTGTAATATGGTGCATGGTTATTGAATATTTCCTCAGTAGAAGAGAGGTCAGTTATACGGATCGAGATACCCTTGACTATGTTATCATAGGTGGATTTGTGGTGATTAGAATGAATGTTTAGGTATTTAAGGTATTGGTTAGGTCTGTGATAAGGGAGGTTTCTAAGTTTAAAGTTATGTTAGTTTTGTGAGAATTTTCAAACATAATTCACAGGTTTACGCTAGAGAAAAGTTTGTGTAGATCTTTTGTCACTCATTCTAAAGAGGATTTATTTATGCTCTTGGTAACTAGCAAGGCATTGTCTCTGTAGAGGCCTCGCTTGAAATTAGAAAAATGTATTAGGAGCAGGTGGTGTATGTATAGGCCAGCAAGGTTGGTGACCTGGGTGGAGTCAAATGATCCCATTGTAATGTTAAATAAATTGATATAGTTATTGGTATTGTTATAGTGATTGGCCTGGCACCAGCGTTTGTCCTCAAAAGAAATAAGGGTTTTACGGGCATTGAGGATCGTGTTAATTTCTAGTGGGGTAAGTTTAATTTGAGTGTCCTAGCTAGAAGAAGAACTTGATTAAGAAGTTTGGGAGAAATAGAAGAATAGTAATTATTTATATTGAATTGTAGGAAAGAATAAGAGTTTTTGTTGTTTAAGAGATGGAACCATGTTATAACCACCTGTACAGGTCCATAAGTTTAATCTCTCCTTGACAATTGGTATTATTTTGTCCAAAATATTTTTACTTATTCTTCCCAGGTCAGATTTGGTGAGGCATATGAGGCATTTCGATGGTTTGGTTATAAAGTCCTTCTTATGATCTTCGAGGTTGAAGCGTGGAGGTGTAGAGCAGTATGGTTCCATGGTCAATACCAGTACCACCTGACTAGCTCTCATGCAGTGGCAAGGAAAAAGCACCCATTACACTCTCGGAGTGGTTGGCGTTAGGAAGAGTATCCAGCTGTATAAACTTTGTCAGAACAGGTTGGAACCTGGTGCAGCCTTCTGGCTTGCCAGCCCTCAGTCAAACCCTCCAACCCATGCCAGCATTGAAAGTGGATGTTAAACGATGATGATAATGATATATATATATATATATATATATATATATATATATATATATATGAATAATAAATGGAGCAAAACACATAGAAATAAAAGTTATATATATATATATATGTACCATAAATCTTTGAGTATAATCCACAATTTTTTCCCAAAATTTAATGGTCAAAATCCCTAGTGCGTACTATATACGGCGTTAAAAACGAAAAATATTTTCTAAGCAATGTCCGAGTCTCTATTTACTGTCCGGCAATGTTTATTCAGGCTCATTTTGTAACTGATAGTGATAAATATGTAAAGGCAATTTACTTAATTTGCTTATGTGTCCATAGTTAACACTGGGTACCTCTTATAGAGTCAACCTACACCTTTCCTACAGATCGAGCAGGGCCATCTACCTGAAGGGGTTTATGTTTTGTCTACCTTCCTACTTATTAGGACTTTGTTTTTAGTTAGGTTGACTCTAAGGCCCTTCGATTCTAGTCCTTGCTTCCACACCTGAAACTTCTCTAGTTCTGATAGTGACTGGGCAATTAGTGCAAGGTCATCGGGATGTGGAAAAAATTCATAAAACATGAAAGAAGGTTTTAACAAAAGAATATTACAATAAAACTACAGAGAGCCTGTGTCTGATAAAGTTGATCAGATATTCATAACAAGAATGTGAAATATGAAAAAAGAGATTTAGGAACGTGTTAATGTAATGTTGAGTCTATCTGTGTAAGAACTAGAACTGTTTTGGCCAATGTATATTTTTAAATATAAGTAGGAAAGAACAGAGACAAAATATAACAAAAATCGCACACACACACATCTAATACACCTAAATACACACGCTTACACATAAAAGTGTGTACAGCAACACGTATATACCTTTTAATTCAAATAAATAATAGTAAGCATCTAGTGGGATATGATAGCTATATTTAAATTTTAGTGTGTATTGACAGTTATGGGCTGTGTGCAATGAAAAATGATGAAAAATATTTAAAAAGAAATAATATTAATATTAACATTTGTTAGAATGGTCAATCATTGGGAGATCTTTCCCGTATGACAAAGGTAGGAGATATTGCTTGTTATGTAATCTAGAATTATATTTTATATTATTCTCTAAGGGTAAGTTGATAAATAAACTAACTAATAATGCTCTCAGATGTACCGATTATCCGAAACACACGTTTCTCTGGTTTAAATGAGTTATAAATTGCAGTATGATCGGGTTATTATAGTATATTATAGTATAATATTAGGTCTTAAGGCAGGCCATATCAATGTATAATTTACCAATAGCAGTTGTGATTTTTTGCTAAAGTTTCTAGAGATAATATAATATAGATTTCCATTCCCTTTGACAGACCTTTATTTAAGGAGAAATTTGAATATGAACTGGACTTAGAGACGATGTTTTTGGTGTTTACTTTTTGTTCTTTACCTTTTACCCTGAAGATGTGTAAGGTAATTTATCTATTTAACTTGAATTTGACAGTTAAATATAGTCTTATACAGAAATGTTGACATAGGAATAAACTTCAATAATAATGGATATCAGCGTCAAAACTCTCATTTAAATTTTTGATTTATAACCAAGGAGATCGATCCATAAGGAGTCTACTTTAGACCTTTTCGGAGAAATGTCTTGTTATATTGGTATCGATTAGATGTTTTTCTCATCAACACATTGTGGAGATATCATCATATGAACATATTCTTTTATTCTTTTACTTGTTTCAGTCATTTGACTGCGGCCAGGCACATGAGTGGCTGTGTGGTAAGTGGCTTGCTAGAACCACATGGTTCTAGGTTCAGTCCGACTGTGTGGCACCTTGGGTTAGAGCCCTCTCCTATAGCTTCAGGCCAATGAAAACCTTGTGAGTGGATTTGGTTGACAGAAACTGAAAGAATCCCATTATATATATGTATGTGTGTGAATATGTTTGTGTGTTTGTCCTCCCAACATTGCTTGACAACCAATGCTGGTGTGCTTACGTCCCCGTAACTTAGCAGTTCAGCAAAAGAGACCAATACAATAAGTACTGGGGTTGATTTGCGCGACTTAAGGCAGTGCTCCTGCATGGCTGCTGTCAAATGACTGAAACAAGTAAAAGAATAAAAGAGAGATAGAGTGAGTGAGTGAAACCGCATTCCTATGGGTGCGAGTCCGCTGCCCTAACCACTGGGCCTCCACAATTATATATATATATATATATAATAGGAATATTCTATATTTCTCTCATCAGAATCACAAGGTTAAAATTTTAAAAGAAATGGTGGATTAAATAATTTAAAAAATCAAATGTTTGATCGGACCATTCTCTTCAGGCATATGATCCATCTCAGAGTGCCCGTGAATTGTCGTTGTTCTTTGGTGTTAGCTAGTTCAAATCAGTAAAGTGAAAAAGTTGGATAAGTGGGCTGCACATAACTCAATGAAAATCAGAAACAGCATCATTTGGAAGCCTGCATTATGCTACTTTCTCGTCACAAAAATGAATCATTTTTGAATCGAATTGTAACATGTGATGAGAAATGGATCCAATACATCAACTGTAAATTTTCAGCTCAATGGTTGGACAAAGATGAGCCACCAAAACACAGTCCAAAAAGTAGACTTCATCAAAAGAAGCTGATGGTGTGTGTTTGGTTGTCTGGTGCAGGTGTGAACCATTATGATTTCATTAAACCTGGCTCATCAATAATGGCTGAAGTATACTGCAGCCAATTGGGCCAAATGATGCAGAAACTTACAAAAAAAAAACAGCCTGGATTAGTCAACAGATCCGCTCCTATTTTATTTCAAGACAATGCCAGACCACACATCACAAAACTGACATAGGCGAAACTACAGGAGTTAAAGTTGGAAGTTCTCCATCATCCACCATACTCACCTGATCTTGCCCCCAGTGACTACCACTTCTTCCAGAATTTGGATAATTTTTTGATAGTAAAGAAATTTAATTCCGACGATGCTGTAAAACAGGCCTTCCAAGATTTTTTGACTCTAGATTGCTTTTACACTCCGAGGCTGGACAAGCAACAGCTGAAATGTCAAAAGTGTATTGACAATATGGGTGCATATTTTGGTGAATAGGACTATTCCTTTTATTTATAAAACACCGGCAAACTTCTTTTTCTTTTCTAGAAATTTCATACTTGCTGACACAACAATGGTAAGATGGTTTGACGTCTATTTTTAGCATACGAGGGATCCATATAGTGATCTCTCATATTGTTTATATATATTTATGATATATATATATTTGTTTTGCAAGACTTTTGATGTGAAACCGTGTGTTGAAACAGATATTGTTGTATTTGGGGATGGTCATGTTGCCAGTGTAGCCAATAAAAAACACACACACTGTATAATTGGTGTTAATTTGCTTCAGCTTTATATTAAATTACATTAAATTAATCAAATTTCAGCCAGAGTTCTTTTGTCACACTTCTGTGACCTCATCAGTGGTCCTTTGCTTTCTTCTTTCTTATATGTGTGTCCCTCCTTGCTAACGGTCAGCCATTTTGTATTCCTATTGTATGTGTCTACACATGCGTATCCCTCTATGTGTGTCTTATGTTTTGTAAGTGCATGTGTGTGTATGGGGAGTGCCTGTATTATCTGTATCCTCTGTTAATACATGTTCGTTTATTTTGTTTTTATTTATTTATTTGTTCATGTGTTTATATCTACTTCCTTTTTTGTGTGCTTTTTTTGTTGTTTTGTTTTTGTTTTTTGTATTTAATTTAATTTTGTTAATGTATGTAGTATTTAATTCCA
>NC_068982.1:83500134-83502426 GCF_001194135.2 Octopus bimaculoides | reverse complement strand
TGTTATCGGTTTATGGGGATTTTATTGTCATATGTTGTGGTTTGTTGGGGGTGTGTGCTAGTGTTCCATTCCAGTTTCCTATTAAGGCTAGGTTTATCTTCTATTATGTGTGTAGCTTCTGTAATTTGTCTAAGTGCTGCGTCTGTTCTATGTGTGGACAAGATTTTAATTTCTATGTTGTTGAGTGAGCCTTCGTGTTCCTGCTCAGCGTTTTGGTACAGAACTGATGAGCTCTTCTCTCCCTTAAGTTCCCTCCAATTTTCATTTACCCGTTCTCCTATGCTCTGTGCTGTTTCCCCTACGTACATCGTTGTCTTACTGAATCGTCCCTCTGTACATCTTATACTATAGACCACATTTCTGGCTTTACAGTTTGTTTGTGGGCTAAATCTACATACAGTACAGTTCCTATCAGTGCAAGGGGTTCTATTAAAAGGGTAGGTTCTACTGATAAGGGATTTGATAGGGTTGTCTGGCCTTTCAACAACCTTAATTCTTAGCTTAAGTTTGTCCAGGGTCCTTCTTAAGCGGTACGCCAGTGCGCCTCTAGGGGTGGTGTCGACGAACATGACGCTCTGGTATTTGTGGCTATCATACCATGAGTTGGGCTTCCCTATTTTCTTAATCCTTTCAATGCTGTGCCATGATTTGCTCCTATAGAGTGGGCAAATCCCATTCCTATCCTTACGTTTGATGGTTTCAAATTTCATCATAGCTCCTTTGTATACTCTGATCCTTTCTTATACTAGGAGCTAGTATAAGAGTTACCCTAAAAGGCCACACATTTAAGTTTAACAACAAAATATACGCCCAGGACGAGGGGGCAGCCATCGGTGTTAGTATCGCTGGTGATGTGGCCAATCTTTTCATGGTATGGTGGGACAGAAGGCTTAAGGAACGCCTGACACAGAACTCCATACTCATGAATATGTACTCTCGATATGTTGATGATATCAATGTAGTGGTAAAGACACCCCCACAAGAGAGTACTCTTGAAATAGAAATAGAAACTAATACAATGGAGAGCATCCAGCAAATAGCTAACTCCATCCACCAGAGTATTAAGGTTACGATAGACTACCCTACTAAACACCCTAACCATAGATTACTTGTACTAGATACTGAACTCTGGCTAGAAAATGAGGATAATAAAACCCGAATCTTTCATTCACACTATGCCAAACCTATGGCCTCCAGATACCTGATCCACTGGAACTCAGCTATTGCGGACAATGCCAAATTCAATATATCGATGGCAGACCTCGTCAGAGTAATGCGAAATGTGTCCTACATGTGCAACCCTACAGAGTTAAAGAGACATATACAACATTTCATTCACTGCATGCAGTTATCAGGTTACAGCCATAAAGAAAGGATCAGAGTATACAAAGGAGCTATGATGAAATTTGAACCCATCAACTGTAACGATAGAAATGGGATTTGCCCACTCTATAGGAGCAAATCATGAAACACCATTGAAAGGATTAAGAAGAAAATAGGGAAAGCCAACTCATGGTATGATAGCCACAAATATAAGAGCGTCATGTTCGTCAACACCACCCCTAGAGGCGAACTGGTGTACCGCTTTAGAAGGGTCCTAGACAAGCTTAAGCTAAGAATTAAGGTTGTTGAAAGGCCAGGCAACCCTATCAACTCCCTTATCAGTTGAACCCCCTGCACTGATAGGAACTGTACTGTATGTAGATTTAGCCCACAAACAAACTGTAAAGCCAGAAATGTGGTCTATAGTATAAGATGTACAGAGGGATGATTCAGTAACAAGACAACGACATATGTAGGGGAAACAGCACGGAGCATAGGAGAGCGGGTAAATGAAAATTGGAGGGAACTTAAGGAAGAGAAAAGCTCATCAGTTCTGTACCAGCAGGCTGAGCAGGAACACGGAGGCTCACTCAACAACATTGAAATTAAAATCTTGTCCACATATAGAATAGATGCCGCACTTAGACAAATTACAGAAGCTACACACGTAATAGAAGATAAACCTAGCCTGAATAGGAAACTGGAATGGAACACTAGCACACACCCCCAACAAACCACAATATATGACAATAAAATCCCCATAAACCGATAACAATATGAACAAAATATAATACAATACATAGATAAACAAATGGAATTAAATACTACATACATTAACAAAATTAAATTAAATACAAAAAACAAAAACAAAACAACAAAAAAAGCACACAAAAAAGGAAGTAGATATAAACACATGAACAAATAAATAAATAAAAACAAAATAAACGAACATGTATTAACAGAGGATAC
>NC_068982.1:83494034-83496864 GCF_001194135.2 Octopus bimaculoides | reverse complement strand
ACTGCATATTTCCAAAGGTCCCGGTCACTGGTCATTGCCTTGGTGAGGCCTAAAGTTCGAAAGTCGTGCATCACCACCTCATCCCAGGTCTTCCTGGGTCTACCTCTTCCACAGATTCCCTCACCTGCTAGGGTGTGGCACTTTTTCACTCAGCTATCCTCATCCATTCTTGCCACATGACCATACCAGCGCAATCGTCTCTCTTGCACACCACAACTGATGCTTCTTAGGTCTAACTTTTCTCTCAAGGTACTTACACTCTCTCGAGTATGCACACTTACATTACACATCCATCGGAGCATACTGGCTTCGTTTCTTGCAAGCTTACACATGTCCTCAGCAATCACGGCCCATGTTTCACTGTCATGTGGCATGGCTGTTCATACACATGCGTCATATAGTCTGCCTATTCTTATTCTAGCAGCTACACTTTCAGTGCACCCTCCCCTGCTACAAACTTGGTCACCTCGGTAGTGGAAGCTATCAACTACTTCTAGTTTTTCACCCTGGAGTGTGGTAAAGGTTGTTTTCTGCACATTCTCAGTGTTTTTTGCTCCTGAGCATCTGCCACATACAAAAACTATCTTGCTAGTTAGCCGTCCTTTGAAATCGCTGCACCTCTTATGTGTCCATGGCTTATACTGGGTACATCTTATAGAGTTTCTGCCTACGCCTTTTGTACAGATCAAGCAGGGCCATCTACCTGAAGGGGTTTGTGTTTTGTTTACCTTCCTACTTATTAGGACTTTGGTTTTAGCTAGGTTGACTCTAAGGCCCTTCGATTCTAGTCCTTGCTTCCACACCTGAAACTTCTCTTTTAGTTCTGATAGTGACTCAGCAATTACGGCAAGGTCATCAGCATAGAGGAGTTCCAAGGGGCATCCTGTCTTGAATTCCTGTGTTATTGCCTGGAGGACTATTATAAATAGGAGGGGGCTGAGGACTGAACCTTGGTGGACACCTACCCCTACCCGGAATTCTTCACTGTACTCGTTGCTAACCCACACTTTACTGACAGCGTCCCTGTACATGGCTTGCACAGCTCTCACTAATCACTCATCTATCCTTAGTTTCCTCACTGACCACCAGATAAGGGAGTGGGGGACCCTGTCAAAGGCTTTCTCCATGTCAACGAAAGCCAGGTACAGAGGTTTATCTTTGGCTAGGTATTTCTCCTGCAGCTGTCTTACCAGAAATATAGCATCAGTGGTGCTTTTTCCTGGAACGAACCTAAACTGCATCTCATCTAGACTGACTCTCTCCCTAATTAGTTGGGCTATGACCCTTTCCATGACCTTCATTACCTGGTCCAACAACTTGATACCTCTGTAATTGTTTGTGTCTAGAGTGTCACCTTTACCTTTGTAGCAGTTGACTATGGTGCTGCTACACCAGTCATTGGGTATGACTCCTTCATGTATCACCTGATTAACTATATGGGTCACTAGGCTATAGCTGACACTGCCAGATATTTTGAACATCTCTGCAGTGATTCCTGATGGGCCGGGGGCTTTCCTTGTCTTCATACTCTTGAGTACTTTATCTACTAAGGTACTGTCAATTAGGACAGCTGGTCCCTCTGTTGGGTCGACATGCGGCAGACTCTCTTCCTCCCATTCATTTTCTTTATTAAGCAGCCTTTCATAGTGGCGTCTCCAGACCTCTCTATTTTTAGCCTCGTTTAGTGCAAGTGAGTCATCATCCATGCGGACATATTTCTCACCTACGACATCACGATTCTTTCTCACACACTGTCTTGCAACACGAAATACTTCAAGTCTTTGGTCCTCATGGCGCAGAACATTGGCAAATTTTTTCTTATCTGCTTCCCCTCTGGCTAAGTAAACCTGTGTCCTAGCTTCCCTTCTGGCAGTCTGATACAATTGCCTGTTTCTTTTGTCTAATAGCCCTGTCAACCACATTTTTCCACCTCTACGTTAATTTGGGTCAAGAGGGGACTTTACACCAGCCACAGATCTGGTCGGTGGCTCTCAGCAGGTTGTCCCATAGAAACCTCCAATTGTCTTCCACGTTGTGTGATGCTATAATCCCTTCTATTTCGTCAAATGCTTCGAGTAAGGTATTTCTAAATCTCTGTCCATTTCAGGATCTTTAAGTTTCCAAACCCTTCTCCTCCAAGCTGGTCTACTTCTGGGCATTCATTTAGCCTTGATCACGAAGTCGCTAACTACTAATCTGTGTTGTGGGGTACATTCTTTGCCTGGGAAGGTTTTGGCATTTTTGAGCTGCCCTCTTTCTCTATTTCTGGCGAGGATGTAGTCGATTTGGCTAGTGTGTCTGCCGGAATGGTAGGTGACTAAGTGACAGGCAGGTTTCCTGAATTTGGTATTGCAAACCATAATATCGTTTGCATCACAGAACTCCAGCAGTCTGGTTCCCTCCTCATTGCAGGAACCGAAGCCATAGCCTCCATGTACGCCATGGAATCCCCCTACATGTTGTCCAACATGACCATCGAAATCACCAGCCACAAAGAGAAGGTCTCTATCATTTGTCAATGAGGTAGTTTGCAAGAGGGTGTTGTAGAATTAGTCTTTCTGCCCATCCGGTACCCCCGGTTGAGGGGCATAGACCGAGATGACGGTAGCTAACCTATGGTGAAACACTAGTCTAATCTTAAGTACTCTGTCACATACTCTGACTACCCCGATTACCTTATCAACCCATTTCTCTGCTAGAAGTATTCCCACGCCCGCGACCCCATCAGTGTTTCCTGCCCAGAAAATATTGTACCTGTGTTCTTTGCCTTTGAGGAACCTAGCAGAATCTCCTCTTCACCTTACTTTTTGGATGCAGCACAAATCTACAC
>NC_068982.1:83492676-83493058 GCF_001194135.2 Octopus bimaculoides | reverse complement strand
ATATATATATATATATATATAAAGATAAGAATGTGTGTCTGTCTGTGTGAATCCCTAAAACTTGAGAATTTACGGAACCAATTTCATTCAAATTTTACACATGCCTTACTTAGGGTCCATGTAGTGTCATATGCCTGAACATTTTTTTACTTCTTGCCTAGTGTGAGCCTGGAGCAATATCATATCTTCACTGTTTCAGTATTACGTGTCGAAAGTGAAATAGTAACATCTCTCTATTTTAATGTCAGATATTTTCACCTTAATAGTGTCACTTTAATACTGAAAGTATTAAAGTGAAACTATTATCTCACATATATACAGGCATACATACATATATACATACATACATACATATATATAATATATATATATATTATGTGTG
>NC_068982.1:83491956-83492666 GCF_001194135.2 Octopus bimaculoides | reverse complement strand
ACATACATACATATATATAATATATATATATATTATGTGTGTGTATATATATATATATATATATATATATATATATATATACACACACATCTGCACAAATGTATATATGTATATATATATATATATGTGTGTGTGTGTGTGTTTGTGTATACATGTATATGTGTAGATGTATATTTATAGATGTACATGTAATATGTACACATATATATATATATACACATATATACATGCATACACACACACACACACACACACACACACACACATATATACATAGGTGCAGGTGTGGCTGTGTGGTAAGAAACTTGGTTCCAAAACACATGGTCCTGGGTTCAGTCCCACTGTGTGGTGACTTGGCATGTGTCTTCTGCTATAGCCCCAGATGAATCAAAGCCTTGCGAGTGGATTTCGTAGACAGAAACTGAAAGAAATCAATCGTATATATATATATATATATATATATATATAAATATATATATATATATGTATATATGTAAGTTTATGCGTTTGTCTTTGTCTCTGTGTTTCTCCCTCATCACTCTCCCCATAACTCACTGGTTTGACAAGAAGAAACTAATAGAATAAGTACCAGGCTTATCAAAATATAAAAAAGCACTAGGCAGTGTCTCATATTTTTGTTTGCTCACTCACTTGTATCTATCAATCTATCTTTTTGTATGTGTGTATGTATGTATGTATGTATGTGTATA
>NC_068982.1:83489162-83491723 GCF_001194135.2 Octopus bimaculoides | reverse complement strand
TAACATAATAGGTAAAAATTCGATATTAATTAATATCAATTTAATATCAGGAAACTAGCACATTAAAAGAATCAGAAGGTTCAGAAAAAAATTTTCCAAGATCCTTATAGGATTATAGTACCTGTGTATATAAAAACGATCAGTTACTGGTCTATCAATATGCTAGAAAAAGATCACTTAAAAAATTCTCAAAGAAAGATTCAGGGCAGCAAAAACAGGCGGGCGAGACCAGTGAAAATTATAATTACCTCGGTTATCTGTAGACTATATAGTTTCAAAATCAACACTTTCCAATGAAAGTATCTATTTATCATCAGTAATCTGAATCTTTCTCTGAGAATTTTTTAAGTGATCTTATTCTAGCACATTGACAGACCAATATACACAAGTATATTTTAGCACATTGACAGACCAATATACACAAGTACTATAATCCTATTAGGATCTCGGAAAATTTTGTTCTGAACCTTCTGATTCTTTTAATGTGCTAGTTTCCTGGTATTAAATTGATGTTAATTGATATCATTTTTACCCTATTATGTTAATTAACCATAATCACACTTCTCAAAGTTGGTAAATTCAAAGCAGAAATTATTTTTTCTGCAGAGATATTTCCGGATTCAGCGCGCCAAAACTAAGACTTTTGAATTTTGTTATTTTTTATAATTGATAGAATCATGTGCACGTTTTCGCTGGTTGGAGACAACTAGCATGGGATTCTGTCTGATTATAATAATATCAGCAATGTGTACTGACGATAAATAGATACTTTCATTGGAAAGTGTTGATTTTGAAACTATATAGTCTACAGATAACCGAGGTAATTATAACTTTCACTGGTCTCGCCCACCTGTTTTTGCTCCGCTGAATCTTTCTTTGAGAATTTTTTAAGTGATCTTTTTCTAGCATATTGACAGACCAGTTACTGGTCATTTTTATATATATATATATATATATATATATAATACACACACACATATATACATGTATGTATATGTGCATATTCATATCTATTATATAAAAGTCAGTGTCTTTATGTGTGTTCGTGTGTTACTTATACATTCAAAAACTACTGCACCGATCGTAATGAAGCTTGGAACACAAAATCCAAACCTAGGGAGAAGGGTAATGCTGTGTGTTTCATACAATTTCATGGACCAAAATTACTAAATGGATCTTTATGATATTTGGAACTTAGATTCAATGCATAAGGGCAGGTATAATGCAATATGTTTAGTTTGAATTTGTGATAGCTTAAAGGGGGCAGAACCCCCATGAAAATTCATAAATTTTCGATGTTGGTGACATTTCAGCCATGGGTAATTGACAAACATCAAGAAGTATTCTCAAAGTTTCCACTTCTCATGAGGATTCTATGACCCCCTAATGGGGGCCTTCACTCCCAAATTTTACTCATTTTTTTATGATCCAAAAACTAGGTCAAAAGTACTGAGTGGATCTTCTAAAATTTCATCTTAGAAGTTAGAAAGACCCATTCATGGGGACTTAACACCCACAATTTAGTCATTTTATCTAAGCAAAAGACGAATACGGTTGTACTCTTGGAAGCTGTAGGGTCACCCGAGCATAAAAGATGAGCATTATTTGTTATTCAATGGTACAACAGTGTAAGAGTTTGCTTTGAGATATATTTACATTTTGATTTCTGCAATGTGGTGCATAAGTTATCAAGTAAATGAGAAGCATCTTTGCCTCCACTGATTCAGTTGCAAAATGTTGAGTAAAGTTGCAGACCTCGTTTGAGTCTTTTTATTATCACTGGGTCATACATACTCCCCAGATGGTAACATTGATTTCAAGGCCTTCCCAGATGCATGACTGGTTATTCAAAGGCATTTATAGATTGTAAATTTATTCTTTCCAGTTACCTATCGGTATAGTGGTCATTTGCAAACTCCAGAGGTGACACTTTCATTTCTCCTTAGCCCTCACGTCACACAGTTGTTAATGTTTATTTGAGTTGGGTCCCGCCCTTCCAATTGCTATAGATCCATAATGCATCTTACGGCTGTGCCTGTCACCTATATGGTGAGGAATCCTATATTGGGAGTGGTAACGACTAGGCTAGGGCAGCTGACTGCTTATTGTGATCATTTGACTTTTGGTTTCTTGTAGCTTTGCTCTCGTTTAGAAACCCAGTGAGCATACATATATTTCCTATTTCAAAGAAATTCAAACAATAGATTTAAGACCCAAGTTAAAAAGATTCTCAACAATTCAACTTCTCTGGTTGACATTAAGACACCCACTCCCAATAGGGGCCTTACCTCCCACATTTTAGAGCTCCATGAGCTCGATTTTTCAGGAGCAAAATCCTTTTAACAAGTTCCATAAGACTGGAATTTTGGAATCTATGCATAAAGATCAGTAGTATGGAATACATGTGTAATGATTAGAAATTTTTTAGGGTGTGTAAAGAGGGAAAGAACCCTCATCTGTAATTTTGATGAAATTCGAATCATAGGTCTTCAAGTTCTTTGGAGAAAATATAACAGAAAAGACTAATTCTTCAATTGCATGTAACATGGGCAACGCCGGGT
>NC_068982.1:83487155-83488927 GCF_001194135.2 Octopus bimaculoides | reverse complement strand
ACATAAAAGACACCATTTCGAGCGTGGCCGTTTTCGTGCGGGTGACACGTAAAAGCACCCACTACACTCTCTGAGTGGTTGGCGTTAGGAAGGGCATCCAGCTGTAGAAACTCTGCCAAATTAGATTGGAGCCTGGTGTTGCCATCCGGTTTCACCAGTCCTCAGTCAAATCGTCCAACCCATGCTAGCATGGAAAGCGGACGTTAAACGATGATGATGATGATGATGATATATATATATATATATATATTGAAGTACAAGTGAAGATATATAAATCCCAGAGAGATAGAAATATCCAAGATTAGACTGGTTGAATACCTAATAATACAGGTACGCACATATATTATTATTATTATTATTATAAAACCCAAGAGTGAAGATGAAGATAAGATTAATAAAAGTTTATTAAAACATTGACAAGACCTACAATTATTTCAATTCATCGCTTATATTATAAACCATTCATATTTAACTTAATTAAATCAATTTGGTTAATTATTACAAATCAGAATATCATCTGGGAAAAGCTGTTTAAGTGGTTAAAGAAGTGAGTTTTAAATTTATTAGATGTTTCTCCAACGTACAGATATGTATTATTAAGTGCATCAATCTCACATTTATATACAATATTATCTTCATTATGAAGGTTTTTAAGTCAGCATTTACGAATACAATTACAGAATTTGTTATCTCTGCCTTAGTGAAGGCAGAGGTATAGTTTTCAGTCATGTTTGTTTGTGTGTCCATGGACAAGATATCTCGAACTGCTGGAGGGATGGTTGGCCACGTGACTGGTACAAACTGATTAGATTTTGGGATCAATCCAGTACCGGACAATGATTCTGAATTATTTTTCCTGTCTTTTTTCCTTAATTTTTGAGTGCAGTCAGGTTCATTTTTAGTTTTCTCATTTGTGAGAGTAGTCGATTTTATTTCAAATATTCACGTTTTAAAAATTATCTCTGGCTAATCGTTGAAAGGACGTTGGTGTTGCTTTGGCAGAGGTTTGTGCTTTCTGAGTGCTCTTGTTATAATTATTATTATTATTATTAATTCTATCATTATAGAAGTTGTTGAATTTTTATGTTATTTAAAGAGGAATTATTCGAAATAAGGTTTGGTGAAACAATGACCAATCCTGATAGTATTAATTATTTGCCTATATTTATTATTCATGTTGAAATGCTTATCAATTAATTTATATATTTGTCCAATTAATCTTGTCTTTATATTCATAGCCTAAGGGATTAAGTAACAAATATAATTAGGTTTATTATTATTATTATTATTAGTTGTAGTAGTAGTAGTAGTATAATGATTACAGTTGTTATTATTATTATAGCTATTACTATTATT
Organism: Octopus bimaculoides; assembly: GCF_001194135.2. NCBI lineage: Eukaryota > Metazoa > Mollusca > Cephalopoda > Octopoda > Octopodidae > Octopus > Octopus bimaculoides. Next base: position 83,487,571 of record NC_068982.1, on the reverse strand, counting down.
AAATTGATAAGGATAATTACTATGATAATTGAAGAAAGGGGTGTATCTATTCCTAGTTTTAGTGTAATACATGCTGTTGTTAAAGGTGTTGTTATACATTTTTTTATTATTAAAATCATTATCACTATTATTATTACTAAATTTACCAATATTACTAAATTTATCATCAATATATTTAATTTTGCCCTTATACCCAGCCTTTTCTAATGCTGCATTATAGAAATCAGCATGCCTATGATATTTGTTTTTCAATATTTTAATTTAGGTATTTTTAATTACAGCAGGATGATTGCTATTGTAATTCATATATCATAACCCTTTTGTTACTATCATGAATTTAGACTAGTTTCATTAAACAACTGTAACCTTTTTTACTTATCAACATATTAATGTGATATTTGGAACATAATTGAAGA
>NC_068982.1:83481720-83487055 GCF_001194135.2 Octopus bimaculoides | reverse complement strand
TCTCCTACACTGTCTTGCAACATGAAATACCTCGAGTCTTTGGTCCTCACAGCGCAGAACATTTGCAAATATTTTCTTATCTGCTTCCCCTCTGGCTAAATAAACCTGTCGCCTAGCTTCCCTTCTGGCAGATTGATACAATTCCCTGCTACCACCGTTCTTCCAGTCCTTCCAAGCCTGTTTCTTTTGTCTAATAGCCCCGTCTACCTCCTTGTTCCACCACCACATTACTCTGGGTCGAGAGGGGACTTTACACCAGCCACAGATCTGGTCGGTGGCTCTCAACAGGTTGTCCCGCAGAAATCTCCAATTGTCTTCCACGTTGTATGATGCTATATCCCCTTCTATTTCGTCAAATGCTTCAAGTAATTTATATATATATATATATGTGTGTGTGTGTGTGTGTTTGTGTGTATATACAGGAATGTATGTATAGGTGTGCATATGTGTATATATGTGTATGTGTAGGTGTGTATATATGTGTGTATATGTATATGTGTGTATGTATATATACACATATATATATATTTCTGCCTCATTCACCACTAGTTCTTTATTTTCCCCTACAGTTAGCTAAGTAAATTCTTCTTAGTAATGCCACACAGGTTGTTGTTCGTGCCTTCGGTGACTTCAACTAAGTATTTCCAATCTTCTTGTAAGCGTGAACATTATTATCATTATTACTTCTCCAATAAATATCCTGTACCTTGTTTTACCATTAACTAACGTTAATATCCATATAATAATATAATATATTACTAGGCTATGATGTTTTATTTATTTTTATTCACTTTCTTCACTTCATATAAAATATGTAATTAGTTTTCCTTATATAGTAAATATTTAATTTGATGAACTCCCTTAGTTCTCTCCCTTCCTCCATTTTTGATTTAGCAATTAGCTCATGATTTTTTAGTTTTTCTGTACTGTAACATATTTGTCTTCCTCCCCCCCCCCATTTCAATCATTCATTTAATTTAAACCTTTAGCATCATGTTTACAACGCCCTCCCTTTATATCTCTATGTAAACAAACGTTCTAATGGTCACTTGGTCATGTAACATTTTAGCTCGTAAGTTACCTCATCATTTCGCATTTGTCTTGCTTTTATATGTTGATTCCCTGAAGATGAATATATGTGGAATTCCAGCAGCTCTTCTTTGTAGAAGAGCTCTCATATATTTTGAAACATGTGTAGGAATTAAAGGAACTTTTATTTATATGCGTTTTGCTCCATTTATTGTTATTATTCATATGTTCTCAAAATGTATCACTTTAACTTGGTATCTCTACCTATAAAACGGCCTGATATCTTGGTTTTTTTGTGTAATTTTGCTACCTCTGGTAACTATTAACATATTTATATTGTCAAAGGTTTTTTTTAAAACTGAGATAATATTAATATATGCATAAACTTATATATATATGTATGTGTGTGTATATGTTTGTGTGTCTGTGTTTGTTCCCCCTGCATCGCTTGACAACTGATGGTAGTGTGTTTACATCCTCGAAATCTAGCGGTTTGGCAAAAGAGACCGATAGAATAAGTACTAGGTTTCCAAAGAATAAGTCCTGGGGTCGATTTGCTTGACTAAAAATGGTGGTGCTCCAGCATGGCCGCAGTCAAATGACTGAAACAAGTAAAAGAATAAAAGATACAATTCAGCGAGATAAGTATTAAAAATAGCTGTTAACAAATAGAGATGTATAAAAGCCCTCAGGCAAGCTACATGGTGCAAAAATGTGAGTATACGCACACATGATGTGTGGTACACTCATGATCACAAAGAGAGTTAGCTATCTACTTGGTGTTTGTAAGAATGGAGAGATTGAAAGTAGACTCATGTCATCCATACCTTAAAATATATTAAGTTTTGTTAACGGTTACTCAAAAGTACATTTATATGCGTGTAGGCATTTTGAGAGTTGTTCAGAAATTCTATTAATGATCTTCTTGTTAGTCCGCAGAATAGAAAGGGATTCGTCAGAGCAGAGACAGCATCTCCTGAAAATTATATTGTATGGTTTCGCGTACCTTACTATGGACCAATTTATGCAGTACTTCATATTATCCTCTTTCAGTTGCCATACAAAATATGCCAAAGATGTTGAATGTCTCTGATCGATTGTTTTAAGGCTGGCAACATGGTTACAATAATGATTCTTAAATGAATCAACTGTCTACCCAATGTAAACATACCGTCCTCTCCTTGTGTGCATGGTACATTTATATACAAGATTTGTACTCATACAGAGATTCATCAAAGGACATTTTGATTTTTCTCTGTATGAGCATTTATCATATTTATTTGTATATAATGCAATCCCAACTCCATTTACTGGCGTTGTTACCATGTTAGTTATATCACAAGTATTTCTACTACTACAAATTGATCGTAATTGGTGTTTATCATTGCAGTTTACATCTCCTTCATTGGTATTTAGATGCAAATGTTCACTAGATACAGTACATGAGTTATTGAACCTTTGCTGCATTTTGCTATTGTTTATGTGATGTATAAGCTGCTCTAAATTAGCAGCGTTGGTGTAGGATACCTTCATGGTGTATCGATTAAAAATAGCATGATACCGACTAGATTTAGGAAAACTTGTCCAAAGCAGCAAAACATTTTCCACAGTTGGGAGGAATTACCAGTGTTGTGTATGCCAGCTTCTTGTATATATTGAATTTTTTCATGGTATCCAGTCCTGGCTAGAGCAGCATTATAAGTTGCATGTGATTCAAAAATTTTATTAACAGATGATCTCGAGATTCTTGTAGAAATATTAACTAGTCCCTGTGTAATCGAGGGTGGATGATTAGATGCTACATTAATGTACTTAATATGATCATTTGGCTTATGGAATAGTGGAAATAATCCAGTATCAAGACAGAAGGTAGCATCAAGAAAATTCATTCTACCCACAGTAATGTTTAGTCCTAAATTTTTGAAAAGTCTAAAGAAATTTTTCCTATACCTTTCTAAATGAACTTTGCTACTTCTGTCCAGAAAAATAAGGCGTCATCCCAGTATAGACTCCCTGTTACTTCCGGAAAGTAAGACTGGATTAATGAAAGGATAAATATTCCAACTAGGTCACTGGTCTGAGCAGAATATGAGCCCACTGCTATATCAAATGCAGTCTCCCTATCTAATCTACCATCGAAATCTACTAGAGTGGCTTGTGTGGCAAGTATAATATCTATTTCGCGTCAGGACATATCGGAATTTTTCGTGCTGAAAATCAGGGTTTGATTAAGAACGATCGGGTTAATAGTGGCATAATAACTCTCTATATCTAGTTGCAAGAATTTACTATTCTTACTAACTTCTAGAAGCTTAACCCATCCAACCACCTCTTGGGTATCGGACCAGAGGGCTAGTCTAATTTTAGATTTAAGGACAGGTATTATCCTATCACTGATTTTTTTCACTAATAATGCCTATATTGGATTTAGAAGGAAAATCAATGTAACTGAGAGGTTGTTAAGAAAGTTATGTTTATGGACCTTAAGCATAATCTGGAGTTTTCAAGGGATTATATAGATATACATATATATATACACATGTATATACATATATAAGTATAAATATATGTCTATAGATACATATATAGAGAAATATATATATATATATATATATAAGGACTTAAGGATTTAAGGACTGTGTCAAGTCCTCATTAAAGGCCTGTGATATGCAGGACACTGACTGGGAGAACAATGCCTGTCATTGCCACAGATGGAGGAAGCCGGTTAAGGAGGGGATCGACACTTTTGAGAGAGCACGTAACCAGCATGAATAACTTAAGCGAGTTGCGCGAAAGCGCACAGCTCGTATAGTGAATGGGAAAAGCTTGGTCTGCAGTGTTTGCAGTCATGTATGCTTGTCAAGAGCAGGGCTCATTAGCCACCAACAGAGCCGCAAACGCAAAATAGAAGTTAGTCCTAGAGTGCACAATGTTCCTGACGGTCGGCAATGGTCTTCCTCGGTCACGAGTGGACGGCCATCATATTACACATGTATATATACTTATATATATATAAGTATGTATATATATATATATATTTAAGATTTAGATGTAGATTCAAAATTGAATATGGTACTTATGTTTAGGCACCAGAATATAGTATGGTATTATCCAAAAACCATTCTAAGAGCAAGGTGATCAAAAAATCAAAATAAGCAACACGGATTTTAAAGATGATTGCAGTACGCACATTTCATGCTACTCCATTTATTTAAGTAATGCAAGCATTACATTAAATGCAATATGTAGAGCAATCTTCAGCTGCACAAAAACGTAGAAAAATTACAGTAGAATAGACATATTATAATTGTGGCAACATTTAAAATCCAAGTGGGAAGAAGAATACATAAAAATCCATCTTGACATAGCCAAGGCTAGCAGGCTAGTAATTAGTTTTAGGTAGAATTCTAACTGTCTCTGATTTATTGTCTCTTATCTGGTGGTTATAGTATAAGGGGCAATCCCTTCTAAGGAAAGGGAAGGTGTAAGCATTATACATGGATATAGTTATAAAGGTTTCTCTGGTCAGAGTGGCAACACTATTTTAGGTTGGGTTTTTTACTGCTATCATAATGTTGGGGAATTAACCATTTAGGTCAACAGGGCTTTTTCTTTAGTCTGAATAAAGCATCAGTATTGTTATACATATACTAAGCATGGGAAATTTATAGATATCAATATTAGCTTAATTAATATGTTAATAATAAGAAGTATGTTAATAATAAAATTGTCAATAATAAAAATGTAATTAGTTTATACAAAAAACCCTGAAGTAGTGTCAATTTTGAATTCAAAGGCTATAGATAAGGTGTAAAGTTTAAGCATTCTATTTGTTGGTTAAAATTATGGTTGGCAGCAGTATTGATGTTGAGAGTTTAATTGAAGTAGATGATGGGCTCATGGAAATCAGGGACCTAGTTCATATAATATCAATATGCCTAATGTTGGAGAAATAATTCTAACTGATAGCACATCAGGAATGAGTTAAATAATGATGGAAATAATCAAAATATACCTAATAGTAGAATTGATGAAGGGACAAATAATATTAGTGTAAATAATTGTAACAATAATAATAGAGGTATTAGTAATAATATAGGTGTGGTTGATAGCTCCACTTGGTGCAACTGCAGAAATAAGTCCCATTGTCCGTTATTAGGCAGATGTTGCACCCGTAACGTAGTGCGCAAATGCATTATAAGTACGATAACCAAGAATTATATTTACGTAGGATGTAGTATTAATCTGAAACAGAGAATATATAACCATAGGTCTTCTTTTAGACTAAGACATAAGGCAAATAGTA
>NC_068982.1:83481391-83481710 GCF_001194135.2 Octopus bimaculoides | reverse complement strand
GAAACAGAGAATATATAACCATAGGTCTTCTTTTAGACTAAGACATAAGGCAAATAGTACGACATTAGCAAATAAAATTTGGGAGTTAAAAGATAATGGTATTAGTTTTAGCCTTAAATGAGAAATTATAGGAAAAGCTCAACCTTATAGAAATAGTAGATATGGATGTGAATTATGTTCTATGGAAATATATGAAATTTTTAAACTTAGAAATAATCCTAACTTAATCAATAATAGATTAGACCTTAGAGTATTGTGTGTACACTGCTCTACTCGCACTTTTAAATTTTTTAAAAAGTAGTTAAAATTATCAAAATAT
>NC_068982.1:83479307-83480063 GCF_001194135.2 Octopus bimaculoides | reverse complement strand
ATATATATATATATATATATATATATATATATATATATATATATACATACACACTATAGCTTTAGGCCAACCAAAGCCTTGTGAGTGGATTTCATACACGCAAACTTTATGAAGACTGTCATATGTAAGTGTATATGTGTGTGTGTGTTCGTACCCAACCATCGCTTGACAACTGATGTTGCTGTTTTTATATCCCCTTAACTTAGTGGTTCAGCAAAAGACACCGATGGAATAAGTACTAGGCTTACAAAGAATAAATCCCAGGATCGATTTGTTCAACTAAAGATGGTGCTTCAGCTTCACCACTTTCACATTACTGAAACAAGTAAAACAATAAAAAACTATGCCGTTTTAATCCCGAGTAACATCGGGTATCTCTGCTAGTATGATATATATATCACAGCTTCTCAAAGAATGGAAACATGAAACTCTGAGTAGTGGATCTTTGTGCTATTTTTGTGATGTTTTTGCAGCTTTAATAATAAACTTACTTGCAAACAAGACACGTGTGTTCCATCATATATTAATACAAATAATATGCATATTTGAATTTGCCTTATATATATATGTATGTGTGTATTTAAATTTGCCTTATATATATATATATATATATATAAATATACATACAGGGTTGGCCAAAAGTCACCTGACAGTAAATCAAAACCATTTAATTCCAAGATTTATTTATGTTTAACAACTGAATGAATTATATATATATATATATATATATAAATATACATACAGGGTTGGCCAAAA
>NC_068982.1:83475029-83479258 GCF_001194135.2 Octopus bimaculoides | reverse complement strand
CCTCGCTCAAAAAGTGTCACAAAAGTCCTTGTTGGTGGCCCAACCTTCCAAATTCTTTTTCAGGACTTAGAGAAACTGAAGAGCCTCTGCAATAAGTGTGTGAATCTGAGAAAGGGAATATGCTGAATAACATCATTATTAACTGAACCTCTTGTATTTTCTTTTACCCAAAACCTTCTGCCACTTCCTCATATACAGGGTGTTCTTAAAGTCACTGATGGGTTTCAGTTTTTAATAACTTCCTTAACTTTACGAATAAATGCATGAAATTTAGATATAATATAAAGGACATAATCAAAATTAATATGCACAAGTCAAATTTTGCAACACCACTATGTCACATATGAAAAATGACCACTTAAATGGCAGCCATTTTCGGTTTCACACACCCATGCTCTTTCCAAAACTTGCATCATAATACCCTCAAGAGTTTCAGACCCCACTTCTCTGATTTCTCTGTTGATGATCTCTTTCAGTTGCACCAGGGTCTCCGGTTTGTTGACGTAATCCCTCTCTTTCAGGTATCCCCACAAGAATAAATCTGAGCTAGTTAAGTGTGGGGAATGTGAAGTCCATTCAAAGAAGACCTCACACATGGTTCCACCAAGATGGGACAACTGCTCAAACTGCAAGAGAAACAATGCAGTTGCTACGGCAGTGCTTTGGAGAGAGAATAATCTCCCGCTATGGCAATGTCAACGGCCTTCAAATTCCCCAGACTTGACTAGCCTGGATTTTTTCTTGTGTGTATACCTGAAAGAGAGGGTTTATATCAACAAACCAGAGACCCTGGATCAACTGAAGGAGAACATCAATAGAGAAATCAGAGAAGTGGGGTCTGAAACTCTTGAGAGTTTTATGGTGTAAGTTTTGGAACGAGCACAGGCGTGCAAAACCAAAATTGGCTACCATTTAAGCGATGTCATTTTTCATATGTGATGTAGTGGTGTTGCAAAATTTGACTTGTGCATTGTCCTTTATATTGTATCAAAATTTCCTGCATTTATTTGTAAAGTGAAGGAAGTTATTAAAAATTGAAACCCATCAGTCACTTTTGGAATACCTTGTATGGCTCTCAACTAAAATGCTATATTAACCTATCGTTAAGTCATTCAATCCCAGCAGATAATTGACCGGGCCTTCAAGAATTACTTGGAGATTGAGGAAAATTTGTCACAGTACCTTTAATGTATTTGGCTTTTGGTTTTGTTACCACTTAACCAAATACATTTAACAGCCTAGAACAAGAATGATTTGAATTCAAGAAAATATATTTCTTGTAATTTTTTGCATAAAGTAAAATATGTGCTATATAGTCTTCAAAAGGTCTGCTCTAGAAATTAATCAATGAGCAGCTTCTAACATCCTCACATACTAAGTCTTTATGTTTTTGTTTTTTGTTTTTTTGCATTTAGTCTTTATCGCTCTTCAACAATTTCTTTCTTTTTTTTTTTTTTACTTCTTGTTACATTGTTGACTTTTTGTTTTTTATAAGTGGACCAGGAATTTGTTCTGTAATTAGTTAAGGTGTTTATCAATTTAATCTTTTCATTATGTTATATCTGTTAAAATACATTGCTTTTGTTTTCTTTAATTTTGAAAATAATGAAGAATTTAGAAAAATAACTTTCATCGTGAAGTTTCTGTTTTAACATAAATTGACATGAAATTTTGATGGAAGGTTGTAATCTAGAACACTTTGAAACAGGAAGGGGCAGTTTCAGGCAGTTTGGTATCAAACAGATTAATTAGCAGACTACCTATGCCAATGACAGGATTTAGAATTGATAAATTGCAGATATTGATGAAATTTGTAAAATAAAAGAATTTGTGCACTATGTGGAAAGGTGAGTTCTGATATTTGGGGTAAAACTCTTCTTCAAATGTATACAAATTTGTTTTATTTCATTAAATTAACTGGATTTTGCCTATACTAGTTTCCTTTGGAACTGGTATTTTATTAAATCATGAAGTTTGAGCAAAAGCAGGGATTATTAAGCAGCTGTGATTGTATGCTTTACAAAGCAGTGTAAATGTTATGCTTGGTTATATAGACTTCTATGTGTGTGAGATTATATATTAAATGTTGAATGCTGTTGATGGTATTTTATAGCCTCTTGTATACCTTGTTGTTTTTCTAAGTGTACCTTAATCTGTGCAATTCCTTCCTTCAAGGATATAAATTCAAATTTTATCTAGCCTAATGTAATTTTATTCTGACATTAATGGGATAACTATTCGTAATATACTAGGGATATTCTTCCTCTATAAAAATTGATTTTGCAGTTAATCAAAATAAATCAGTTTGGACTATTGGGGAGTTTGATCTTTTGGGGATTATAAAGTGGGAAACTAATATAGTTTTATGTTAATCAGGTTGAGAACTTTTTAATCCAGAAAAATATTTCAGTTGTCTTTGAAGCTGTCAACAGGGATTTTATATTGGGGATTTTCATGAACATAAACTAGTTCTTTCCTTTTATTGGAGCCTTTTTTAGCATTAGGAACAGTTCTTTTTACTTAATGTAGTAAAGTTTTGTCATATTATATCTCACCTATTTTTTTCCTCATTGGTTGAATTAATTTTATTCCTGAAATGCTTTTTTAATATCATACATGAATCACAAATGTATTTTCAAATATTGCCTCTTATTGATGTGAAATTTTATTTCACAGATTCAAAAATATAGGTATACCTTCACTATTCATGTGAAAATATGCCACATTTTTATTGAAATTGAATATATTTTATGTTGGATTAACATGTAAAATTAATGTTAAATATTCTCTTTCCCTATCTTTGCACTGGACTTATTTGATTTATGGTAAGAAGCGTATAGTATGCTTGATTTTTTTAAAGAATTTTATCAAATATGTGCACAAACTCATTAAATATCAAAAGTAATCTGTTTCCAGCCATTTTCTATACAAATTTGCTTTAAAAACTGGTAGACTTCTTTCGATCAAGAAATTTCAATTAGAGAGAAAAGCATTAACTAAAAATAGTATTAACAAGAGAAAGCAGATTTAGGAAATAAAGAGCTCTTCCTAAAGTATATGGTATTTTCTCTTTTAGGCTCTATAACATAACTCAACCTTTGCTTTTTACTGAGTTAACTCTTATTGATGCAGGCCATCGATTCTAGTTACACTACTATAATTTTGTTGTTGACTAATGTCTTAATGAAAATTGTCTCAATAAATAAGAGATTACATAATAGACACTTTGTGTAAATTTTTAATTGATTTCTTCAGAATTTTAGACTAGGTTTCTTAATAAATATGATGTGCTTGAATAAAACTTGTGTAAACTGATAAAACAAAAAGAAAAACGATTTTCCTGTAAAATGTGGAATTTTTAATCTTTAAACACATGCATCTTAAGTATAAGAAGATAGTTCGAATGCAGATATATGAGAGTGATTTTATTTTTATTAAATCAAGGACAACATTATAAATTTCTATCAAAATTTTTAGTAGAAGCAATCTTCCCTTACCTGCCATTTAGGATGAGTTCTCTTATATTTACAAATGAAAACTTCAGAAAGTTAGTTGAAATACATATTAACAAATACACACACATATCCATGCCAACGCTTGCAAAATTACTACAAATAAATAGACTACTACCATCACCACCAAGTCCCTGGCAAGATTTTTCTGGACTCAATTCATCATACCACTTCAATTTTTTTTTATTTATCAATTTGAAGGTTCCTCTCCAAGATAATACTACTAGCTTCTGTGATACTTTGAAAATCAGAATTTCATTAAATGATTTGCTTTAACTGTTTGGTAATTGTCATTCACTAGTTATAATTTTTGCTAGTATTGGTGGTATAAAATATATCAATACCAGTTCTAAAGAACTGGTATTGATATATTTTATGAAAATTATTTTAAGCCAATTTTTCTGTACTGTTCAATGTGAATATTTTGGAAATTTAAGGCAGAGACCCAACAGGGTGGGATCAATAGAAAGCTTATCACATTTATAAGAGTACTAGCAGTATAGCCAAGCTTTGCCCGGGATTAAGTTAGGATTATTAAGCTAATCAAGTTCTTTATTTCAAACCAAACTAAGTAACATTGACGGCAAATTTGAGTGAAATCCATTGAAATTGGTAAACTTTTGGCTGAAAATAAGTTACAGACAACATGATTGAGAAATCCCATAAAGAATTGGTTTATTGATTTTTTTTATCCTGATTAAATGGAAAACCCCATAA
>NC_068982.1:83473465-83474261 GCF_001194135.2 Octopus bimaculoides | reverse complement strand
ATATATATATATATATATATACATCATCATCATCATCGTTTAACATCCACTTTCCATGCTAGCATGGGTTGGACAATTTGACTGAGGACTGGTGGACCAGGTGGCTACACCAGGTTCCAATCTGATCTGGCAGAGTTTCTACAGCTGGATGCTCTTCCTAACGCCAACCACTCCGAGAGTGTAGTGGGTGCTTTTATGTGCCACCAGCACGAAGGCCAGTCAGGCGGTACTGGCAACAGCCACGCTCGAAATGGTGTATTTTACATGCCATCTGCACAGGAGCCAGTCCAGCGGTACTGGCAATGATCTCGCTCCAATGTCTTTTCACGTGCCAAGGAGGCAACGTTGGTAACGATCACGCTCAAATGGTGCTATTTAGGTGCTACCGGCACGGAAGCCAGACAGCTGGTGCTCTGGCAACGATCACGCCAGGACAGTGCTCTTAGTGCTCCACTGGTACAGGTGCCATCACAATTTCGCTTTTGCTTACCCCAACATGTCTTCACAAGCCGAGTTTAGTGTTCAATGAAAGAGACGTTGGCATGGGTGCCAGTCTACAAATTTAGTTCGATTTCGTTTTCACTTGCCTAAACAGGTCTTCGCAAGCGGATTTTAGAGTTCAATGAAGGAATGTTATGTGTAAGTGGGCTGGCTACATCCCTGGCAGTGGCCTTGGGATTTTGGTCTCACTTGGCTTGCCGGGTCTTCTCACGCACAGCATATTTCCAAAGGTCTCGGTCACAAGTCATTGCCTCGGTGAGGCTTAATGTTTGGAGGTCATGCTTCACCACCTCAT
>NC_068982.1:83468304-83473167 GCF_001194135.2 Octopus bimaculoides | reverse complement strand
TCTGCACATTTTCAGTGTTTATTGCACCTGAACATCTGCCACATACAAAACTAACTTCCTAGTTAACCTGCCTTTGATATTGCTGCACCTCTTATGTGTCCATAGCTTGCACTGGGTACATATTATAAAGTTTCTACCTACACCTTTTCTACAGATCGAGCAGGGCCATCTACCTGAAGGGGTTTGTGTTTTGTCTACCTTCCTACTTATTAGGACTTTGGTTTTAGCTAGGTTGACTCTAAGGCCCTTCGATTCTAGTTCCTGCTTCCACACCTGAAACTTCTCCTCTAGTTCTGATAGTGACTCAGTGATTAGTGCAAGGTCATCAGCATAGAGGAGCTCCCAGGGGTAACCTGTCTTGAATTCCTGTGTTATTGTCTGGAGGACTATTATAAATAGGAGGGGGCTGAGGACAGAACCTTGGTAGACCCCTACCTCTACCCGGAATTCTTCACTGTACTCATTTCCAACCCTTACCTTACTGACACCGTCTCTGTACATGGCTTGCACAGATCTCACTCACCATTCTTTTATCCCTAGTTTCCTCATTGACCACTAGATAAGGGATCGGGGAACCCCTGTCAAAGGCTTTCTCCATGTCAATGAAAGCCAGATACAGAAGTTTATCTTTGGTTAGGTATTTCTCCTGTAGCTGTCTTACCAGAAATATAGCATCAGTGGTGCTTTTCCCAAACTGCATCTCATCTAAACTGACTCGCTCCCTAATTAGTTGGGCTATGTCCCTCTTCATGACCTTCATTACCTGATTCAACAACTTGATACCTTTGTAATTATTTGTGTCTAAAGCGTCACCTTTATCTTTGTAGCAGTTGACTATGGTGCTGCTACACCAGTCATTGGGTATGACTCCTTGGTGTATCACCTGGTTAACAATGCGAGTGACTAGGCTATAGCCGACACTGCCAGATATTTTGAGCATCTCTGCAGTGATTCCTGATGGGCCGTGGGCTTCCCTCGTCTTCATACTCTTAATTGCTTTATCTACCATGGTACTGTCAATTTGAATAGCTGGTCCCTCTGTTGGGTCGACATTCAGCAGACTTTCTTTCTCCCATTCATTCTCTTTATTGAGCAATCTTGCATAGTGGCGTCTTCAAACCTCTTTCTATATATGTGTGTATATATATATATATATATATATATATATATATATATATATATATATATATATATATATATATATATATATATATGGGCAACACACACATGTACATACATACATTTATTGCATACATGTTTTTTGTATGCATACATGTTCATGTGTGTGTGTGTCTGTGTGCGTGTTTGATGGGGTGTGCAACACAGAAAGTGTAGTGTGTATGAGAAGTTGTTTTGTTAATGTGTGTAAAGAGAGAGAGAGGGAGAGTGATAACAGATTTTTTTAATTTCGTTTTGTTTAGTGAGTGATTGACAGACGAAACGAGAGAGAGGGTTATGTATGTATTTATGTGTGTGTGTGTTGCCTGTATGTCGACAAAACACTTTTTTCTCGATGGAAAAAAAAAACAAAAGTCTTAACAAAAACTTACTTGTCGCTAGTAGGGGACTTAACTCTTTGGTTGAAAATTTATTTTTACTGCTATTTGCTGGTACATCTGGGAAAAATAAGTTGATGAAAATACAGCTAGGCTCATGATGAATGTCCTCCTAAGATTAGAGCAACATGCATGCTAATTTGTGGACATGCATAAATTACATTCACGTACATACACACACACACATCCTGCCTTTTATATATATACAGATAATTGTGTTTGTCGAGAATTTGATATTTAAGAAAATTTCATGACAATCAAACAGTTACAAAAATTATATATTGGTTCCAACTTCAGTCCCACTGACTTTTTATTTCTATTGTAAAATAATTATCTATAGTGTAGTTGGAATTACTGAAGTTGACTATATTCCTAACTTAAAAAAGACAAACAAAGCAAAAGAAATGGCAGTAACACTGGCGCGCACACATGTACACACATCTGGGATGGAGACATTAGGCATTCATACTTTAATACATACATACCAGTCAAAATTTTTAGAACAGCTTTGCTAGCATGGTCACTCCCATTAAATCGCCAAACATAAGTTGGCCTTTAGAGAAAAAGATAACAGGGGAGAGATATGATGAACAATGCTTTTTTACTCTGGGAAAACATTCAGGAATAGGCAAGAAAGAAGGTAACATACATGTCTTATCCAGAATGGAGTATACTTTCACAAAACCGTATTGGTATGGTGTGGAATAATGTAATTTCAACCAACTGGAGGCAAAGTATATGGGTGGTGAGAGCCTGGTCTTCAAGACCAAGAAGGAAACAAAATGACAGGCTAAGTTAGTGCACTAATATATTGAGTGGTGGAATAGAAGAGTCACTGCTACAAAGCAACGTATGGTTGGGTGTGGTGTGTTTGAAAACATTTGTTTTAAAGAACAATGAAGATCAGAAATCTATTCAAAGCTCTACTCTTTTGTGGATAGAGAAAGGAAAACAACTAAATTAGTGGTACAGAGTGAAAGTCCCAGTTGTTAAGCATGCAGTCTTTTGAGTTGCTTGAGGTCTTTCTGTTCAAGCAGCTAGAGAAAGAGGGAGAAGTAGAGAAATAAATAGTAGAATAAGTAGCAGTAATATTAGAGGTCTCAGAATTTGCTGTTTCAAGAGCACTCCCAATCACAATACCAAAGTAAGTCAGAAAATTTCTTTTGTCCTCAGTGTCAAGAATTGACAACTAAAAAGCAGGTAGGGTGGGGGCTCTCATTATGAGAAGAGTTTAAAATAAGAAAAGAAATGAGCCAAAGCAAAATATGTATGAGCAAGAAAGAGAGGCACAGTCCATTTTGGAACAACATGGGGATTCACACTTGTGTGAAGCATCCAATGTGTGCCTAATAGGAATAACATACTGCATGGAACAAGAAAATGAGGACAATGTTTTGATTGAAGAGGAGAAGAAGAAGTAGGACCAGAATTGAAAAGAGAACCAGATGGTAGACTACTGGTGAAAGCGCACAAATGGTCTATCATCACTGAAAATGCAATGCCCAGTGTGGATGGTGGGTGCTTTTTTGCCTTTTCCAATACACACACACAAGTGATCACAGATACTTTTAAATGTACCAGTTTCCAGTAGCTCACAGGAAAGTTAACAGAAAATAGTGCTTGTGTGTTGAAGGTGTGCAGGTGCAATAAACACCAAGGACAAAATAGATTTTCTCAAGTGCCCTGAAAGCTCCATTGCAGTAGTGGATAGTTTCTGTTACCTAGGTGATCTAATTAGTAAGGGAGCAGGAGATACTCTGAAAGTTTAGTTGCTAGACTAAGATGGAGGAAATCAGAGAGCTGTTATCTCTGTGGACAACTAAAGGTCTTTCCTTCAGAGTGGAATGCAGATTGTATGATGGATGTGTAGAAACAGCAATAAATACTACATGGTAGTGAAAACATGGCCTGTGATTGCAGTGAACATGTGAAAGCTTGAAAGAAACAAAGTTAGCATGCTCCAATGGATGTGCAGTTTAATGTACATGTATGACAAAATGTAAATATGTTGAGAGAAAAATTGGACATAAGAGGTATCAGATGTAGTATGTGAGAGAGATGACTGCGCTAGTATGGTCATGTGGCGCATATAGGTGAAAACAACAGCATAAAGAAGTGTTGATTGCTTAATGTGGATAGAACCTATGATGATTGTTATTTCCTAGGTTCAAGAAGACCCATCCATCTTAGCAAAAATGGGGCCCTAATGTTTATGTCTGTCCCTGATTATTCCCCCCTGACCCAACAACCTAACTTCCTAATGTCCATCCTCCAACTACTCATCTCCTTAACACCTTCCCCTCCAAGAAACTAGAAGAGCTTAACTGAACATATTCCATTTCCCTACTGTTCTTCCTCCTTGGAATCACCATTTTCTCATGCAATTAAAGTATCCTCCCACACCACCTTATTTTCCACTGAATGCCCTTTCCACTTCCTCTTTCCCCTGCTCACACCATTTTGCCAATGGCAGCTCCCATACACACACACTATGTCGATTCATCTCTCCCTGTTACTCCTGGCTCTGTATTCGTCATGCACCTCACATCCACCTGCTCCCTCCATTGCCAAACCTACTTCCTCTGCCTTCTCCATCTGGTATTCAATATCAACTACACTCCTACCATTTCCCTTATCCCCATCCATATCCATCTTCCACCTATTTTACACTCCCATGATCTTACAAACCCATACCAATTCTTTTTTATTCACCTTCTTAACCCTTTCGTTACTAACCCGGCCGTAGCAGGCCGAAACATTTTTTGGTTCATAAGACTAACCTGGCCGTATTTGAACCCAAATCTCATTAGTACATTCGTTAAAACACCTGATTTCACTTTGCAAACAGTTGAGTTATTGTCTCCGACATTGTTTGGCGTGATATTTGAAATCAGTGAATTTTGGAAGATTTTTTTGCGGCGTTAATTTTTTTCAACTTTGAAGATGGAGAGGAGTTTCATGCTATCAAGCAGTGATTCCGAATTTGAAGGTCTTTCAACAGAAGATATGGAGATATCGAAGAAAAGAATGAATGAGCTACAAAAGCATGTGGTGAACGATAATGAATCGGATATTTCTGTATCCGAAACTGAAAGCAGCGACAGCGAAGATGATTTTACACCAGAAAAAGATTTTAAAAATATTTTTATTAACAATTTTTCTGAGAAAACAGGGTCTAACCATAGTCTTTCTCAGGAAGTGAAACCTTTAGACTTCTTTTTCATGCTTGTTTGAAATGATTACTGCGGAAACAAACCGTTACGCAGAATGTAAACAAACGGGAAAAAAAAAAAAAGCTTGTGGTTTC
>NC_068982.1:83464139-83468236 GCF_001194135.2 Octopus bimaculoides | reverse complement strand
AATACGGGCATTTTTTGCCATAAATATTATTATGGGTATTAGACAGTTACCCAGAATAACAAATTACTGGAGCAATCAGGAACCTTTTGGCGATGACTATATTTCCAGTATTATGAACGAGTACGATTCGTGAAGCTGAACCAATATTTACATGTGAGAGACACTAGCAGTACAAACCCCACCCACCCCAGTACGTGGAGAACTTTGAGACAAAAATTATGCAATAGAATTGATTAAGAACCCTTTCTTTAATTATGTTCCAATGATAAATAAAAAGTTACAGGTGTTTAATGAGACTAGTCTAAATTCATGATTATTTTAGAATTTAATTGAAACTCATGAGGGGTGTATTTTGGTCAGAAATATAGTAACGAAGGGGTTAACTTAAGAGTGTACCTTGACACATCTTCCCCACTATTTTCTTTCTCTTCCAGCATGACACAGAATGTGGCAAGGCTGGCACTTTGAATTACAGATACTACTCACTTTTACCAGCTGAGTGGACTGGAGTGATGAAAATTAATGTGTCTTGCTCAAGGATACAATTTACTGCTAGTTTTCAAACTCACAATAATACGTGATTCAGATACATCATGAGTATATATGTATATAGATATATATATCAATATCTATAAAACGGAAGATGTTTGTGTGTGTGTGTACGTGAATGTGGTTTATGCACGTCCACAAATTAGCACGCATGTCGCTCAAATTTTAGGATAAGATTCAGAATGACCCTATGTGCATTTTAGTGAACTTTCTCTCTCAGAGGTACCTGCGTATACCTGTAAAAATCGATAAACTTTTACCAATTTTGAAGTTTGTTGACATGGCGAAGTCAAATCTGTGTGTACGCGCATGAAGTAGAGAGAGAGAGAAATTGTATGTTTGTGAGAGGGAGGGTGAAGGAGAATGACATTTTGTTTGCCAGCAGCTGTGTGTTAAGCAGCAAGCAAACAGAAAAAATACCCCCCTCTCTCTCTCTCTTTCTCTCTCTTTCTCTCTCTCTCTCTCTCTCTCTCTCTCTCCCTTACATACACATGCCAGTTATCTCTCTTTCTTTCTTTCTTTCTCACACACACACACACACACACACACAGCAACATTACACACAAAACACATGTTGCCAAAAAGAAATAGATGCTATCGTTTTATAGTGAGTATGCCAGACAGAAAGTGTGAGAGAGCAGCATGTGTGTGTGTGTAATGTTGCTGTATGTGTGAGACAGGGAGAGAGAGAAAGAAAGAAAAAAAGAAAGAGAGATAAATGTGTGTAAGGGAGGGAGAGCGCGCTCTCTCTATCTCTGCCGAATTGATGTAAACAAACCCATGTGGTCTGATTTTCAAGTTTCTAGGTATTGTACCGTAAATCGTAAATCGCCATTTCCAAAATATATTTATTTCAAATCATTTATCAGTATATATATGTAAGGCAAGGTGTGTGTGTTTTGTTGATATACGGGCAACACACACACACACATGCGTACAAAAAATATGTATGCAATTGGTGTACATACGT
Source organism: Octopus bimaculoides (assembly GCF_001194135.2). Taxonomy (NCBI): domain Eukaryota; kingdom Metazoa; phylum Mollusca; class Cephalopoda; order Octopoda; family Octopodidae; genus Octopus; species Octopus bimaculoides. The sequence goes on along the minus strand of NC_068982.1, from coordinate 83,466,717 downwards.
GCGTGTGTGTATGCATGTGTTGCTCATATAAAAATATAAATATATATATATATATATATATATATATATATATATATATATATACTTAAAACTTCGTTGTCATCTGAACAGAACCGCTTCTGACACAGAGAATCGGGAGCCCTTTTGGTCAATCTATTTTCCTTGCTGGAAAGTTTCCTAACCCATGACCAAAGAGGGGTTAGATGATGGCGGTGGTGTTTTCAAAGGGATGGCATGTGTAACCTGATCACCTCTGCCGATGAAACTCTCAACCCATGCGCTCCAGTTGCAACACTGATTCTGCCCAAATTTGACGTCATGTTACTTAGTTTGGTTTGAAATAAAGAACTTGATTAGCTTAATAATCCCATGCAAAGCCGGGCTATACTGCTAGTATAGTACATAATATAGGTGACTAATTTGCAATTTTACAACCTATTCACTTTAGTGACATATATATATATATATATATATATGAAAATCAATATAAATGATTATGCAATATTACAACATATTACATGTGATCCATGTTCACCTCATCAGAAAAAGGTCTAAAAAGCAAAATAATTTACATTTGGAAAATTATGGTATGTGTAGTTGTTAATAGCACAGAATTAGGAGCCTCACGTGTATAGAGAGGGAGTGAATCTTGTGTGAAATAGGAGAGACCAGTATTGAAACAGAATTTAACTTATTGACATTAAATGATGTTATTGAATCATGATACTTTTAATATGCTATAGTACCATATTGTAGTCTATCAGAAAATAAATAAATTAATAAATAGAAGTTGAGTATCTGCATATAGAGAGTTTATAAATCAACTAAGAAGGTTGTACATATTATACATGCATACGTACATATACGCATCTGTACGTACACAGATATACACATGCACATACACATATCTATGTATGTGTTTGTATGTATAGATATGTTTATATGTGTGTATGTGCATTTATATAATTGTGTTTGTATATACACCTTCCTAAGTAAAGTTATAACTATTTGTCAGTAATCAAGTTCCAATTATTTATTTCTGGTACTTCAAAATATTGTCATGATTCAATAATATCATTTAAGGCAAATAAGTTAAACTATATTCATTACTGGCCTATCCTATTTCTCACATGCTCATCAAAAAATTCACTCCCATTTTATACACAAGGCTCCTTCTGTGCTATTGACAAACAACTACATACATCATAATTTTCCAAATACAAATATAAATTCTCTTCTATTTTTTTACCTTTGTCTGATGAGATGAACATGAATTGTATGTAACAGATTGTAATATTAAACAATCATATTTATATTTATGCTATATCTGAACCTTCTTCATGTGGCCATAATGATGGAATAAATATAATACCATAACTTTCATGTTTGGACTTCCTACACACATGCATGTGTGTGTATGTATGTATTTCTCTCTCTCTCTCTCTCTCTCTATATATATATATATATATATATATATATATATATATATATATATGTATGTATGTATATATATTACAATGCAATAATATTGTTTTCCAGCGAAATAAAGCACTGTAAAGGTAGAATTATAAATAGGAAACAGTGGCACAACAAGGTACCAATTTTTGCTGGAAATAGCAGTTGATAACCATTCGACACTAGATAAAGCTTCACTGAATGTATAGAGGCAAAGATGTGTGCAGGTGGCAAATATGAAAAATGTTCATCTTACCTCGGAAGAACGCCAGAGAAATGGACAACCTAGTTTCAGACTTCTCAGAATACATTTGTTATCATAAAGCTGATTGGTCCTCATCAACTAGGTCAACCGAACAGACTAAATTACACTACATCAGTGCCTGTATACTCAGCCAACAGCCCCAGCCATAAACAACCAAGATCAGTGAAAAAGTTTTATATAAAAATATAAATATTATTACAATACAATAATATTTATTTGCAAGCAAAATAAAGCACCGTAAAGGTAGAATTATAAATAAGAAATAGTGGCATGACAAGGTACCAATTTTTGCTGGAAATAGCAATCGATAATCATTCGATGCTAAGTAAAGCTTCACTGAATGTATAGAGGCAAAGATGTGTGTGGGTAGCGAATATAAAAAAATTTTGTCTTACCTGTAGGAAGAACGCCAGAGAAATGGACAACCTAGTCCTCAAGTTTCGGACTTTTCAGAATACGTTTGTTATTATAAAACTGATTAATCCTTGTCAGCTAGGTCAACTGAAGAGACTAAGTTTAAAATATCCACTACATCAATGCCTGTCAGCCAATAGTCCCAGCTGATGAGAATCAATCAGTATTATGATAACAAACATATTTTGAAAAGTCCAAAACGTGAGTACTAGGTTGCCCATTTCTCAGGCGTTCTTTCAATAGGTTAGATGAAAATTTTTATATTTGCCACAGTGAAGCTTTACCTAGCATTGAATGAATGATTACCAACTGTTATTTCCAGTAAAAATTGGGACTTTGTTGTGCCCCTAGATATATATATATATATATACATGTATATGTATGTATATATATATATATATATATATATACATATATATATATATATGTATGTGTATATATATA
>NC_068982.1:83454514-83462631 GCF_001194135.2 Octopus bimaculoides | reverse complement strand
ATATATATATATATATATATATAATGTTTGTGTATCTGTGTTTGTTCCCCCAACATCACTTGACAACTGATGATGGTGTGTTTACATCCCCCTAACTTAGTGGTTCAGCAAAAGAAACCAATAGAATAAGTACTAGGCTTACAAAGAATAAGTTCTAGGGTCGATTTGCTCGATTTGCTCCAGCACGGCCACATTCAAATGACTGAAACAAGTATTAGAATAAAGAGTAAAGAGTTAGTAACTGTTTTTCCATGCTACCATGACTGAAACAGGAGGAAATTGAGGCAGGATTTTTATGGCCATATGAACTTTATTTGTTTTTGAAGAAAGAGATTTTTACTTAAGATGAATTTGAAAGTACATGATTTGTTGGCTAGAATTGTGTACTAACATCACTCATTGTAGCCCAACCACAAATAGTTATAATCACTGCTTGTCACTGAACTGCAAATAGTGATTCCACCATTTGTAGCTCAGTGTAGTTTTATAAACACACACACATACACAATCTCTCTCCTCTTTCTCTCTCACTCCCCACTCTCTCTCTCTGTTCTCCTTCTCTCTCATACACACATGCACATAACTGGTTTCCCTGGGTTGGTTTTAGCTGTAGTAGAAGATATTTGCTCAGGGTGTTGCACAGTGGGAGCAAACTTAACCACATAGTCAAACTTCTGGAGATCATTGTTCACCATAGCTTCTTCATTGCAACTTCAGAAGTGAAGTCAAAAGAGATATTAGATTACATATCACTTTTAGTTTTGTCAACCTAACTACTAATATTCAGTTTCTTAATGTTGAAACATTTTCAAAACTACAATATATTTATTATGACTAACAATTTGACCATGGTCATATGGCTGAGCAGAAACATTGAGTATAGTCATTGATATGCTGAAAATATCCAGTAAAAATGTGCTCGTCACCGGCATAATTAATCAGATAATACAAAGAATGTTATACCCAATGACTGGCATAGCTGTATTTTTAACAGGTGCAAAAAAGATACTTCAGAAAGATGCAATTCAAAGGTATCAAACTGATGAGCCAAGATATGAAAGTAACAGAGAATTATAGCAGAGGGAAGAAAATTAGCTTTTGAGTTTTTATCAGGAAGGATTGCCATTGATGCCTTCTTTCTAGTGGAATAGCTGCAAGATAAATTCTTAGCTGAGACAAAAAAATATGTATATTTACTTATTTGTGTAATTTAAAACATAAAATTTTAACACCTCTTAATATACCATAATGTATCTTTTGACCCATCCCTCGTTTATAATATAACTTTGAATGTACATATCCACATGTTTTTGGAGTGGTCCTGATGGCAAAATAAAAGAAATTATTTTATCATTTTCTTTCACAATCGAATCATATTTTCTAGAAATTCTAAATGGGTTCCTATATTTATCACAGTAAAGTACTAAAGCAACAAAATTATATGTTTTGAACAGGAATTCTATGTGAAAATATTTTTAGAATTACTATTATCTGAAAACACATTTGCAAGACTGTATAGAAATTATCTGAAAATAGTTTACTCATTATTTTCAGTCCCACTTCATGTTGGCAACTTATCTCTGCAGATTATTCTTAAAATTATTTACTCTTGGAAATTTGTTGTTCTTTTAAAATTATTTGAGAAAATAAGAACAAATGAATTTGTTTTTCATAACTGTTCTTCAGTATTTATTTCTTACATTAATATTGCAAAGAAAAATCTTATTCATATAGGGAAGATGGATGTCAAAATCTGTAAGTGTTCCTACTGTTTGTTGTTACTAAGTGACCACAGGGCTTAGCTTTCCTAACAGAGAACTTAGAATAGTTTAATTCAACAAATCCTTTACATTGCTAAAATACTTATTTAACATATTTTTATAATTATTAGAATGAATTAAAACTTCAGATTGGTCAGTCAGATGGTTTGGAAGTGCAAATGATATAATTTATATATAGTACTGATATATAGTACTGCAAATGATATAATTTATTTCTAATATTATGTGTGAACTAATTTTTTCTACTTTGAGATAAACCCCACCCCCATTTTTTTCTCTTTTTTTTTTTGCTGACTTTTGAACTGATAATAAGTACTTAGATAAGGTAGGTCCTTTAAAATTCTATTTTGGATATTTTTTCTCTCAATTAGTTATACCAAAATTTTGTTAAAATAATTTATATAATTTTGCAAAAAATATTATGTCAAAATGACTTTTAAAAAGAAAATTGCCTTACCCTCTCCATTTAGACATCCTGTGCACACTAAATTGATTTCTCTTATATAAATGCTGCATCAGTTTGCTTTCTTTTAGTTAGCTTACAGAGAATTCTATTTTATTAGAATACTATCTTAAAAGCCACACTTCATGTGGACCTTTAAGCTAGCTCTTGCTAATTGGGCCTGCAGTCCAAAACTAAAGCGAGCTAAATAGCATGACTATAATACGTTTGTAATGACTATATGCCCCAGTAGTGTTTTACCAGAGGTTAAAGACGAATGTGAATTAATTTTGTAATTTTAATGTTCCAATCCCAAATTGAATTCCAACTGTTGGTCAATTTGTCCCAAAGTTCTTATCTCAATGTAAAATTAACAAAGCGAATGTCATTTATCTCCCCCTTGATCTCTGATGTCATCTGACAAATGCCAACCAGGATGGCGTAAGTCAACCAAGCTTTACCTGCTAGAAATAGCAACTCAAGTGCTTTTAAATCAGATCCCAATGCTGAATGTTCAAGAACCAAATGAAGGGCAGAATTACAATCTCAGGATCATCCTGATTCCAAAAAGGTATATGTAGAGCAAATGTAGACTGAGATACAAGGGTCCTGGACAGACAGAATTTTGTGTTTATTATTATAGATTTCTATCTGTTAGCAATTCAAAATAACTATATCTTTAATCTGTTTATTTCTGTGAGGTGCGAGTTTTGTTGGATATTCATTTTATTTTATTCTGGTAATTACCAATAATCTTTTTATAAGTAGTTTGTTTTTTTGAATCAACAATTTCCAGGAATAAATTTATCAAGAAAATAATTTAAATATTTTACCTGTTGCACAAGCAAGTTCTAAAAATTATATCAGATGTTTTTGAAATTGTGTTACTGCAGAAATAGTTTTCCAACAGTTTGAAAGAATGAGTGGCCTTTTATGTTTTACATTGTTAAAGTATTGTTGCTTGTGAATATTGATATCTTACATTTATTTTTGGTGGATTGCCATCCACCGTGTAGTGTTACTTTATTTTATTTCTTGTGCCTCCTGTCTTTTTGTATTGATCTTTCTTTTGTTTCATTTTTCTCTCTCAAAAGATCATTGGATTACTGGTATGTATATTCATGTGCTTTACAGTAGAAGTATTATTGAGTTTGGCACATTTTGCTCTGCATGTATTTGTTGTTCATGTTGTGGTGTGTGCACCACAATCACTCGAAAAATTAACAATGATTGTGTAAATTTCATTTAGATTGTGTTATTTCTGATACAACATATATTTTATTGATCAATTTATTTTTGATTTTAATGACATATGTTTACATTTCTAAAGAATGACACTTAAATTTGGGTACCTAAGAAAATGGCTTGAATGAATTAATCACTTTCAGTAACAAAATAACTAAAATATTTGCAATCATAAATTCATAGTAATAAATTAAAAAGAGACCAAGTAAAAAATGAAAGTCTATGAAATGCATAGGTTTAGGATTTTAAATGATTTTCAAATGTACTGTGAATGCTAAAATGATAGCATATATTGTCAGATGGTTTATGAATATACCATAGTTCTAGAAAATAGATGTGGGTTTACTTCCTTTGGGATCTTTTGAATTTACTTTCATTTTGACTTGAAATATTTGTTTCAGGATGTAAGCAACCATTTACCATTCACTTGTACACCAATCACTAAAAACAAATTTTTTAAATATTTGAATTCAAATTTTACCAAACTAGTAACAAATAATGTGTGTCCTTTATAGATCTGCCAAAAGAGTGTTTTCTTAATATAAAATTATCAAACTATATCACTAAAAAATTAACTAGATGTGAAATAAAGTTTGTGAAAGAAAATCTGCCACTAACACAATAGATTATTGTAGCAATTGTCTAGCCAGATGCTACCAGTTTTTATCAACTGACTGAAATAGAACCTTCTTTTATTTAACAAATGTTAATGTTTTTAATTAACTAGATTAGATGATATTCAGTTTAAGTCAATAATAGAAATTTTACTTTATTGTTAAATTTTAAGATTATTATGATTTGAACCAGTTTTGCTATTTTCTAGTTGTTTTATTTATTTATTTATTTTATTAATATAATGCAAAGCATTTTGTAACCTTATCCATTCATTGTAGAATTTAGTATTACAAATTTCTTGTGTCTTAGCTATATTTGTACCTAGATGATTATACATTGAATTCTTATTGATAACTGAGCTGTCTTAAACTTTGTAGGTAATTGGAATCTTTCTCTTAAGCTGCTTAAACTTTTTATATGTTAACTTCCTCAAAATATTTTCCATAATTCATGTTTTGATATTAGCTTATTGGCTCTATTATTTTTTATTGAAACCATAGATATAAATTTGTGGCTATTTTTAATCTACTCCTCCTTCCCCATAACATATTACGAGTGTGTTTATAACTTTTTGTATGACAAATAAACTCATAATATTCTTTTAAAATATATTTTTGATTTTATTCTTAAAAAACTCTTGTACACTGGAATTAGCATTCAAGATGGATTTTTGTCTGTTTTGTTTGATATTTTATATTTTTTATTACTTTTGCTAAATCTTTTTCCATGCTGTATTAGCAGTTTTGTGACAAGTCTCCTCAGATCTCAAGAATCTTTTGTAGGATTCTCGCAGAATACAGGATTGCTCTTTCCTGCAGATCTACCATGCAAGTCTCAGTTCTAATATCTGTCAGTCCTTGAAATAACAATTTGCGCGTTGTGTCAAATTCTTCAATTATCATAATTTCTTCATCTTTTCAACTTAGTTCTGACATTTCTCATTTTTTTATTGTTGTTGTTGTTGTTGTTATTATTATTATTATTATTATTATTATTATTATTATTATTATTATTATTATTATTATTATTATTATCATTATTATTATTATTTATCCATCTTATCAGTTTTCAGTCAAACTGTCCAACCCATGCCAGCATGGAAAATGGATGTTAAATGATGATGATTTACTGATTCCTATTCCTGTTTCTTCCTTATAGAGCCAAAATCCAATCAGTGGTCCTAGGGCACCAAAGGATGTGCTATTACTAGTTAATGGAGAGCGTTTTTCTGAGCATGCAAACTGTTCCCAGGATGCTAATCTTTTGAAACTCATGAATGTTGATGCTACCAGGCAGTTTGTTGAGAATTCATTGAGTCCTTTTTCCGTGAGCCCTAGAGCACCAATAATAATAGGTATTACTTCAGCATCCATTGCTCAGTCTTTGCACTTTGATAATTTTTTTGGTGACTTTTGTGGATATATTTCTCTCTGATGGTGTTGCAAAATCTATTATTGGGTATTTCTTTTCCTTCCTATCCTTCATAATGATGTCTGAATAGGCTTATTCCATTGTATGATAGCATTTTTATTTTCTACCAATGTGTTGATGACTTCAAATTTGTTAACAGCATTCAATTTAGATCTGAGTACCATTCTGACTCTCTGGTAATATTTTTTTTTCTTCAGTAAGGTGTGTTGTATTTCATCACTTTTATTGACACCATGTTCTAATTCATTTATAACGGTGTTGACATTAAGTTTTAATTACTGGTATTGGTTAGTTTTCAATGTTTGACGGTGACATTTGCTCATTTATCTAGACCAAATTTCATACCAATGTCATCACTAAAGATCTTTACTACATTGAGGAGTCCAGTTTGTTGGTTATCATTTTTAGCAAAGGTTTTGAAATCATATAAAATCAAAGATTCAGTTTTCCCATTACTACTTGGTAACCATAGCCACTGTTGTGGCTAAGTGTTGAATGTTAAGGGAAGCAAGTCTAATGCAGAATAATAGGGGTGAGTGCGAGTTCCCTTGTGATATTCTACTTTTAATAAGGTCATGATGTCAGTGTACCTTTTTCATGGCTCAGGTGGGAGGTGGTTTTTCATGCTTTGCAATCCAGGTATGGGATACACTGTCAAAAGCTTTCTTGTAACTTACCTATGTTGTGGAGAGGCTCTTCCTTCCATTCTTCACTTCTTCCAAGAGGTTTAATTGATAAGTAATTTATCCTTACAGCCATAGCTTCAATACCCTTTTTGTATCCTTGATATATATATATAAATAATTAAGATTCAGTTGAATAGGTTTTGCAGTCTCCTCAGTCTTAGAGAGAGAGGATGTGATTATGTGTCAATGTGAGGTCATTGTGTGTGCTAACTAGATTCTTAATCTCAAAAGTTGGCAATTCCATAACACCCTGCTGCTTTCTAGTTGTTTGTTTTATTGATGGCATATGTAGTTCTTTCTAGTGTTATATCAGTTCAGGCTTGGTCTTCAACTTCAGTATTAGGCTCTTGTTCTTTCTGGATCCATTTTATATCTTTATGGATTTTGTTTTTCTCTTAGATGTTACCTCAGAAGTTTGCCAGCTTTCCAATGGTTAGTGGTTGGCTTACATCAATTTTTCTTTTTCTTCAGTTCTTTTTCACATTCTTTTAAGGTCTTGTGTCTATAGAAGTTGTTTCTTTTGGTCATATGCCTAGGCCTTTGTGTTTTGGCCTATATATGTTGTTTTCAGGACTTATTTGCTATTGTGAAGTTCTCTTTTCTTTTTATGTTGTATTACTTTTTCAATTTATTCCATTTAGCAGTTTTTCATAATGATTCCCTTTCCTATTTCTGGAACTAGTGACAATGATCCCCTAAGTTTTTGGATATCTTTCTCTGTTTTGTCTTTCCATCTGTACTTTTGCTGGCCTTTCTGAGAATGTTGCTTCTGTTTTATTTTGATCAGTTCTACTATAATAGTTGCAGATGCATAGATGACTTCATTTATTTCAATAATGGACAGTGGTCTTGCTATGTCCTTTTGGATCTTGTCAACAGCCTTGTTAATGATATTAATGCTTTTCTTATTTTTTGAACTAGAGGTTTATCCTTCATTGGTGTTCCTTTGACTATTTCTTGTTTCATTTCATTTCTTTTCATCTTCTGGAGCCTCTTTTGCTTCATTAGTAATATTCTCTTTTGTGGTGTTTTTTTCATAATGTCTTGACTTGTCGTGGTTTTCATTCTCTTGGTGGCTCCTGACAAGTTGTCTGTATTCTTCCATTTTTTCTTTGATAGTATCTAATTCAAAGTCAGTCAACATTTTATTTCTAATGATGCTTCGTCTCGCACTAGTGAGTTTGCTGGCATCACAATTTGGTCTTGCACTGGGGTATTTCTGTTAAGGGTTTCTTTATAGCCATCTTGTTTCCATTACTTCTTCATACTCTTCCCTAGTCCATTTTAGCCTTCCACTTGGGAGAGGAACTAATGGTGCATTATGCTGAGGGCCTCATTGCAGAATTGACCTTGGTGCATTGATCCTTTGTGAAGCTGGGGCTGGAGTTTGTTCCAGTCTCAGATTTTTCAACCTCCACCCAGTTCCCTGCTAAAGGGTGTGGTCTATGTTTATCTGTAAGATGACTGATGCAAATTAATATTCTTGTTGATCCTTTATTCATGTTTGTTTTTCACATTTTTCTGTTAGCCATCATATTTTTATTTATTATCATTATTAATCATTATTATTATTATTATTATTCAGTAGTTTTATTTTTATAACGTGCTTTCACTTCACTACCGAGCGCAGCTCTGTGCGCCTTGGGTATGTGCTGTGGTTTGCTGTGGTGCTGTTATGTTTACTGTATTGAAAGTGTTTTGCGTAGAATGTGTGCAGTACCCAGTAGTGCAATTTTCTGTATGTTATATATATTTGTAAGTCCTGGTGTTTTTGTTATGTATTTGTCTGAATATTTTTTTATTATACCTAAGGCACCTACTATGATAGGAATTGTTTCTGTTTTTAGATTCCACATTCGAGTTATCTCTATTTCCAGGTCTTTGTATTTTGAAAGTTTTTCCATTTCTTTTAGAGAA
>NC_068982.1:83436825-83454504 GCF_001194135.2 Octopus bimaculoides | reverse complement strand
TGCTTTCTCGTTTTCTGTGACCTTTTCTGGCGTGTGTTTATACCATCTTTTTTCTGTTGCTATTCCATAATGTTGGCATAGCTTCCAGTGTATATAGGTCCCAGCTCTGTCATGTCTGTGAATTATTATTATTATTATTATTATTATTATTATTATTATTATTATTAGTAGTAGTAGTAGTAGTAGTAGTAGTAGTAGTAGTAGTAGTAGTAAGGTGGCATGCTGGAAGAGTTGTTAAAGCATTGGACAAAATCCTTTGCAAGAAAGAAAAGGAATATTTCCGATATAGGTAGTGGAGGTAGGATTGAGTGGGTAAGTTTCCAACAATGATGAGAAAAAGAAAACAGAGCAAAAATATAAGACATACAAGCAACTTTCTAACATCGATGAAGAAGAGTAAAAAAAAATGTTTAATAGTTAAATTACTGCATTTGGAAGCATTAGTCCAAGTAATGATGATAAAATTCAGTAAAACAGAAAAACAACATTGGAATATTTTAACTTATAGCATTATTTTGAAGGAGGATAGCTAGGATGAGAGATTGAGAGCCAGCAAGTTTCCATCATTATTGAGAAAATATTACATAGGTTCAAAATATTATTATTTTTATATCTAACATACTCCTATTGTTGCTGGAGGTTTCATTACTATACCTGCTGTTGACTTCTTGTATATTAAGGTGGTACTTTCTTTTCAAGTCTCAAGAATTTTGTGGATACTCTTTTCACTGTACCTAAAGGCACCAACAATAATGAAACTGTATACACTCTTTTCACTGACCACAGCTTTTTGATGATTCTGCTATCAGCAGGGCAAGCAATATCTATTATCAGATGTAACTTTTCTTTCTTGTCTACCAGTACAATATCAGAATTCTAATGTGATCACACTGGATCAGGAAGTCCCAAAGGACCTTAACTCATTTTCTACTACATTCTTTGGCTCATGCCCATACCATTTTCTTGTTCTTTCCAATCCAAACTTGTTACATAGTGGACCACTCTGACAACATTGTCATGCCTTCTCTTGTATTCTCTCTGGGCCGCTTTAACAGTATTCACTTAAAATATATCACACTGTCTCTCCATTTTGCCACATATTCTACAGGTGCTTGATATAATTAGTTCTTAATGCTTGTTCTCATGCTGCACATATCAAGGCATCCATTTTTTTGTAACTCCTGCTATCTTTTATTTGTATTTTGATATTTCTTTCTCTCAAGCACTGACCTTGCATCTTCTTGTCCTGACTGTTTTCCACATGTAATAGATCTGCCTTCTTTATTTCTGCAAGTAATGCTTCCTTTGTATTCTTTGTATATGAAGCAATATTGTGTTTCTCTATCTGAATATGATCCCCACAACTTATCATTCCCTACATTCTTTTCTTTCTCTAAGGTGTAGCCTGTAAGCATCACTTTTCAGGTGGAACACATTATGTATTGTCAGTAGTTTTCTTATCTAAGAATTGTAGTTCCTTTGTTCACCATTGTAACACTCCTGCTCCATATCTCAGGAGATATTGCCCATAAGTTCATTGCTTGGAACTTATTCCTCCACTTCAATTTAATTTATTATTATTATTATTTTGGTTTGGCTCAGGTTCAGTCTTTTTCCTGGTAGGAACCACGTGGATAGCAGGTTACTACCTGCAACCTTAGGTATCCACAAATTTTCAGCAGTCTTTCAAGTGCTTAGAGCCCTCCTGATAATCCTTGCTGTCCCTAAGAGACAAGCTTTCTGTAGGAGCTCTACCAGGCATTCTATTTCAATCTTCTTCAGCCATTTCTCTATATCTCGGCTTATTGTTCTCAACGTACCAACTATTATAGGCACAACCTATACTGTTCGCTTACTCCAAATTCTTCCTGTTTCAAACTATAAGGGATTGTATATATATATTTTTTTTTGTTTTTCTTCATCTTTCTTTACGATCCTGGAAGCAAATGAGCATGATGGGTCAATAAGTAAGCAACTTTGCTTTTCCTCATCTACAATCGTTATGTCTGGTCTGTTATTTTCTAATTTCTTGTCTGTTTAAATAGGCAAGTCCCACCAAATATTACATTTCTCCAGTACTCTTTCAACTCGATGATTGTACCATGTGTTTCCAGCTTCAAATCCCTATTTCTGGCGCAGGTTTCAGTGTAAAACTTTTATAACCTGTTTCTACCTCCATTTCTTACATTCTTTCTGTGCCAACTTGGGGCATTCTTCCACAGTATGTGCCACTGTCTCATTCCAAGTTCCACAGGCTCTGCATTTTTCTGACACATGCTCTCTCTCTATATATATTTCCTCAAGTTGTTTGTTTTTATCACCGGATCTTGGGCTGCTACAATTAGGCCTTCTGTTTCTTTTTTTAATTGCCCCTTTTTTAACCAAGCCCAGGAATTTGTTCACCTTACATCTTCAGTGGCTCTCAAAATTGGCCATGCAGAGGATTCTCTTCGATCTCTCTTACATGCTCTCTTTGTATTTTATTCTTGTCCTTTTCTCCCATTACATGCTTCATCACCTGTTCTTTTTTAACTGTCTTTAGATTTTCTGTGCTGCTGCTTCTGTTCTTTTTTTATTATGTTTCTCTGAATTTCTTCAACCTCTATTCCCGTAATCCAGTCATTCCTATGGATTGCTCTTGCTTGGTCTATCAGTCGCTAAGCAAATGCTTTGACACCTCCTTTTTCATCCCATATTCTCTTCATTTGATTCATGAAGCCTCTTCTATTTGGCTCACTTCTCGGGCAGCATTTTGTTACTATTTTGTTTACATTTTTTCTTTTGCACTTTTGACTGCAATTTTGTTCATGATCAATAGCTTGATGATGACCTGCCAGAGCTTGACCATATACTCCCTGCTTGCCTTATGCGACTCCTTCACTGTTAACAGTTCCAGTCCTGTTAGCACAGTTGTGATTATTATTTAATTTTGACATTACTCATTTAGAGGTAGCATTTGTAAGGTTGTGCAATCACCAGCATTTTTATCATGACACCATCACTAGTTGAATTGCTAGCCAAGGCTCCAAGAGTCCACACCTACCCTCATGTACATTGTTTTTAGTGCCAGTCTTGTTCAATCCATTGTTTTATATCTTTGTATTTGACATTTTTACTCCTGAAAATTTTGGTGTTGAGGTGGCACAACCATCGGTGTTTTTATTGAGTCACCTTCTCTAGAGGGGTTGCCAACAAAGGTTAAGTGGACCCCTCCTCCCATGAGACAGGTTTAACCCCACCAGATGCCAATCTGGTATTTCTATGTCTCAGGGTGGGCTTACAGGTATTACACTTTGCCCAACAATGACCTGAAGGTAGTTGAGGTTAAGGGCAACCTTGTTCTTCCCGCATCATAATGCCATAACCAGATGCAGTTTCATGCCATATCCAGAGCGTGTTATCAGTATTATTATCATTTGCTTTTATTGTTGTTGTTGGTGGTAGCACTGTTGTAAGCTATTGTTCTCTTTGATTATTTCTTATAGTCACAGTGGCTTTGTTGCCATTGTTGCCCGTGTTTGTTTTCATTCTTGTAATTGACTATGTTGGTGGGATATCCTTTGTCATTATTTTTGGTATTGTTATTAAGGGAGCAAGATACTTAGCAGTATTTTGTCAGCCACTGAGTTCAAATTCTGCCAAGATCAACTTTGCCTTTCATCCTTTCGTGATCAATAAATTAAGTACCAGTGAAACACTGGGGTCGATGTAATTTACTAGTCCCCTCCCACTGAATTTCAGGCCTTGTGCCTTTAGTAGAAAGGATTATCATTATTATTATTATTATTATTATTATTATTATTATTATAGAATGAGAGAGCAATGCATGCAATCAAAGTAACACTGGGCAACAAATATATGAATCCCAATATACCCATCATAACTACCCTTCTATTAAGAGTACACCAAGCATACGCATCACAACCATATGTGCACAACATGGTGATCTCATATTAAAATAAACAGTGCATAGCCTTGCAGGTGGGAGCCCAGTTAGAATTTTCTTCAGGTCGAGTAACCTATCCTGAATAAGTGTTGTCTAAGGATGATAAATGAAGCACCCATGTTTCCACAGGTGAATTATTCAAACCCCAGAGAATTCCTCTCAACACATGACTATGATTCTCCTTCACTACTCCTGTTGATGATCATGGGTGCATTAAGGGTTATGCTCAACTGGTTTTATTCTAGCAACTGGCAAGCAAATCTGCAGTATTGAGCAGAATATTTCCTGTAGCCCATTTTTTACACAGACAAAACATGTACATGTTAACCCTTCCAATCAGTTAAGATTGGAAACCATGTGAGCCACTGCTTCAGGGCATTTATTATTATTATTGAAGACGTCACTCAGTATCCAATATTGTCATTTTGTAGATTGAAGATATTGCGTATACCAGGGATTTGTGCTGTCTGTCAAAGGATAGACAGCACTTTGCACGGTATGTGCAGTTTCAAGTAAAGCTGATGTTTGCAACACACCAAGATAGTAGGGTATTTCTAAATTTTTCAAATGTTTCTTCATGTTGGGCGCTATTGAAACCAATGCTTAAATGACAACAGGAACAGCCTTTATATTTGACACTCATAGCTACCACATCTTGGCGATCTCAATTTTCCAGTTTCCATATCTGTTGACCTTTTCTTTTTCTTTCATGACATTATATTGATCTCACACTGCTATATCAATTATTAGGTACTCTTGCTTGTCCCTCCTAAAGGCTACTATATCTGGCCTTTAGTGCTCTAACACCTTGTCTGTCTGGAAATCAAAGTCCCAGAAGATCTTTGCCTTCCCATTTCCATCCATTACTTTTTTCAGTCTATATTGGTACCAAGTGCCTGTTAACTCAATCCATACATCTGGCTCAGTAGTCAGTGAAGGTTTAGGGCTATCTTGTATCTGAGCTTGTACTCTTTCTGCACAAGACTTTCACAAGTGCTAATGATGTGAGTCAGGCTTTTGACCTTCTTCCCACACATTCTGCAGAGGTTCATTGCACCTGTGTGGTATCTATCCCTTTTCACTGAGTTGATATTCAATGCCTGGTCCTGAGCTTTCAGTCCTTTACTTAACGTCACCTTTGCTGAGCCACTTCTTGGTATTTTGGTCTTTTAAGTTGTTAGTTTCATGTAATTCCTTGCAGAGTAGTGTTTCTTCTTTCATTGGCTCTTCATGACTGGAATGAATTAGCACTCTCAACTCCTTTGTTAATAAATCCTTCTGCATTAGTAGCATACTGTATCAGGTCTAGTTTGCAAAATACTGTCATGTTTCTTCTTTCACTGTCTATGCACTCCCATACACTTATCAGGTCACATCCACCTTTACCCCTCTTCATGTACAGCCTGTGTACATTCATGTTATGGTGGAGAGTACCATGCATTGTCATCATCTTTCAGATAGTGTGATCGAGTTGGTCAATCTCCGCTCATATTCATTTCAGAATGGGTGCACTATAGCAAACTGCAGTAACAGCCCATATGTTGATGGTAGTCACAAAGCTCCTTGCATGAGTTTTGATTTCAAGAGAAGTTTGAGGCACTTCAAATATGCAGCAGTAACCTTGTCTTTCATTTTTCTATGCAAGATATTGTCTAGCTGCAGGCTCTCAAGGTACGTGTACCCATCATCATCTGGGTCTCCCATTTGTTCTCTGTTTGGCAATTCTATGCCTCTACAACCTGCTCTTTTTCCCTCATTTCAAAGTGAGTGCTGCACACTTTGAGATCCCAAATTCCATTCCTATATCCTTGCTGCACATTTGTACAATCTCAACCAGCCTCTCTATTTCAGTCTGTTTTTGTGAACAGTTTTAAATTATCCATGAAAAGAAGCTGGTTGAGATGAGGTCAATTCTTTGTCAGCTTGTAATTTGTGTTGACTTTGTGGAGAACAACTTTGAAAGTGGGATCAAAACTATAACAAATAGTAAAAGTAGACAAGAATTTCCCAGGAAAATATCTCTTTTGATTGTTACCGCAGTTATAGAAAAGATGTATTTTCCAACTAGACATGATGTTCTTGATTAGTGCATGCAAATTCTCAGTTTATACACACATGTCCAGTGTTTCCAGAATCCATAAATGCAGTAACATGTCACAAGCCATTTCTAAATACTGTCCAGGCCATATGCAAGATTTGTCCGAGTACCATTGCAGTTCTTCATTACAACCTTGTCTATCACAAAGTGGTTCTTGATGCCCTTAGATCTTTTCCAGTATTCCTATTGTTGTGTCTAGAGAGAGTCATACTTCCTTAATAGCTAATGCACTCACTGGTTAAATTTCCACTCATTTTTTTTTTTTGTGCATATCTTCCAAAAATTTTCATTGCTTTTGCAACCTTGTCAATGGATATCAATTCTGCCCGTTATCAGAGCTGCATTTCTTTTTGTCTGCTTGAGATTCTTTTGCATGTGTGTGTGTGTGTGTGTGTGTGTGTGTGTGTGTGTGTGTGTGCATGTGCCCCAGCGTGCATACGTGTTTATGTGTGTATGTGTGTGTGTGTGTATTTGTGTTTGTACCTCTGCTTCCTTGTATGTGCATGTTTGAGTGTGTCTTTGTGTATGAGTTTGTGTGATTATGTACATGCATCTGTTACGTATGGACGTATGTTTTTGTGTGTATGCATGTGTGTGGAGTGTATATATATGATCTTGTGTTTCCGTCTCATTTTGTGCGTGTGTGTGTGTGTACTTGTCTGTTCATATTACCTATATATCTATCTACCTACCTATATATCTATCTGTTTACCTACATACTTATTTACCTACCCATCTAATTACCTACAAAAGGAGACAGAAACATATGACCATAAATGCACACACACACATACACACAAAGATACACATGTAGTCACACATCCATACATAACAGATACACATACATAATCACACAAACTCATATACATAGACACACTCAAACATTCACACACAAGAAAGCACAAACACGCACAAACACACACACATATGAATATGCAGCATACATGCATACACATACATACATACATATGTGCATACGCATGCATGCCAATGTGCATACACATGCATGCAACAGAATCTCAAACAGACGAAAGGAATGTAGCTCCAATAACGGATAAAGTCAACCTCTATTGACAAGTTTACAAAGGCAATGAAAATTTTTGGAAGACAAAAAAAAAATACTAAATGAGTGGAAATTGAACCAGTGAGTGTGTTAGATATTAAGACAATATGACTCTCCCCAGACACAACAAAAATTTGTTTCAACACACAGATTTAAATAAGGAATCTTGCAAACCAGATACAAAATCAAAGTAGCATCCCTTATGTTCTGTTAGAAGTAGATTGTTTTCTACAAGGAACATATGTATTTTCCTTGTGAGGATGCCTGTTAATACTTTCTGTAAGAGGTTAAGACTAGCAATAGGTCGGTAATTGCCAGCCTCATGGCCCTTTTATTGATCTTTCATTAGCAATGTTGTCTTTCCCTCTACTTTCCATTCTGGAACTGCATCATCTTGTAGGCAATTGTCTAATTGCAAGCCAATTCATTTGTGTGTTAACCTAAACCACTTTAGTCAGTAGCCTTGGATTCCATCTGGCCCTGCCACTCTCCAGTTTGGCAGTTTTGATACCTGTGCAGTTAGATCTGTTATGCACACATGTTCCTACCTTGGATCCTCAAGGTACTAGAGTTTGGATCTCATGGAATGAATTTACTCGGCACTGTGGTCATAGGAAACTTTGTGCCCCCTCATGTTATTCCCAAATTAGCAGGTTTCTTCTGCTTCAGGAGGTATATTATCTTCTGTGTCTCTACCCAGGCTCTTAAAAAACAACCTCTGGTTATTTATGAATAGCCTGTTTTTTATGGAATTCTGATATGCAATCAGTGTGGCATTGCATCTTCAATGCTTTTGCTTGATTATTATTATTGTTATTATTATTATTATCATTATTATTATATATTTCTTTATTCAATTCTTTATATATTTACTTACCTTGGTGGATGGCAGAAGCAGTAGAGTACTAAACAAAATACCTAACAGTTGAATTTGCCTTTCATCACTCCAGTATTGATAAAATAAGTACTGAGTACTTGTATTAGTTTTATTGACTATATTCCTCTCTCAAATCCCACTAAGTTGATTTAACTTTACATCCTTCTTGGGTTCATAAATTAAGTATCAGCTGGATATCTATAGCTATTTAATCACATAGCCCTCCCTCAAATTTGGGGCATTGTGCTTAAGTTAACTACCCCACCACTTGAGCAAATTGATGAGAAAATATTATTTTGTTTGTAGGTTGCACTTGATAACAAGAATTTTGTTTGTTGCATTGTTTAGATAGGTGGTAGTGAGAAGGGAAGTGTAAGCATAATGTAATTCTCCAAGATTATTAATTATAACTTTTCACTTAGTAATTATAGCTTATCTTTATAATTCAGGTGGATGATCAGAAAGAAGACTTCAGTGATCTACCCCCCAATCAGAGGAGGAAGAAACTACAGCAGAAGATTGATCTTATAAACAAAGAAATTGGTAAAGAAACAGCTGAAAGGTATTTCAAAATGATTTCAAAATTCCGTGTACTTTTCCTCTTAACACTGTACTTAACACAGTTCAAATTTTTTTATTTCAAATTACTTGAAAATCAATATTTATATAATCAGTTGTTGAGAACTGAAATATTGATGAAAAGAAATATCTTAACATTTAATTTTATTATGAACAGTGTTCAAAGTATTGAGATGGATAATTATTTTTTTAAACTATAATGAAAATATAAAAGATAAATTAGAAAAATATTTTTAAAATTATATTGAAAATATTCATGAAATATCATGAAGTAACAATTAGGCATGTATTGCCAAAGCTTTAATAAGGTATGGTCATTCATTTCTTCCCTTATCAAATAAGCCCACCAAGCAAATACAAGATGGGCTGAAAAGTTCATAGGGTGACTATGAAAGAGTGATACTAGAGTTGTGAAATCTTGCATGCATTAATTTCAGTTCTTCTTATTAATAACTGCATTGTTTTTTTCCAGGTAAACTGACATCTGACTGTTCAAAGAAGACTTCAAAAGTAACTAGTAGTGACTTCTCTTGAAAATAAACTAAATTTTGCATCATGGTATTATTAAGTATCTGCAGAAAAAGGGTTTAGCACCTTAAGGACATTCATGCTGACATGCTTGCTACATTAGGCAACAGTTGACTTAGGAGGGGAAGGGAGAGTCTTGGAAATGACCCAAGGTCTAGATGTCCTGCAACTGCTGCCACTGAGAAAAACATTAATCATCTTCACCACATGGCAATAGATGATAGGTGACTGACTATAAATCAAATAGCCAATGCTATTAGCATATCCCATGAAAGAGTTGAGAATATTCTGCACAATGAACTTGACATGATGAAGATTTCTGCTTGATGACTGCCACTTCTGACACCTGGTCAAAAGCACACCAGGCTGATCACATCATGGGAAAAGGTGACATTGTTTAAGGCTGGTTTCCTTGAACGTTTCCTAACCCAGGATGCAGTGGAAACACCCCTCCTCACACACTACAAAGGAGGCCAAGGTCATTTCATCTGCAGAGAAGGTGATGGCCTCAGTTTTTGGGGATGCAAAAGGCACTGTGTTTATTGACTATCTTCAAAAGGGCTACAGTATTAATGGAGAGTACTATGCCAACTTGCTGAGGTAGTTACAAAAGGCTATCAAGATGCCCAGAAAAACTGACGAAAAGGATCTTGTTTCATAAGGACAATTCACGCAAATCCTTTGTTTCAATGGCTGCTGTGCATGACTGCCCCATCTGACTATCGTCTGTTCCCCAATGTGAAAAAGCACCTGGCTAGAAACCAGTATCGCAATGATAATGATGTCATATCTGCTGTTGATGACTTTTTGAGCAACAGGATAAAAGCTTCTTCATCAATGGGATCCAAACACTGCATCACCAATGGAGGAAGTGTGTGGACCTCAAGGTGGTGCTATGATGAAAATCAAACTGCATTTGGTTATATTCCATGAGAGTATCTTGTTCAGCCTATGGACTTTTCAGCCGATCCCCCTAGGTTGTAAATGAAAATCAAAACTTCTCTCTTTTTTTAATCCCTTCCCTTTGTGTATCTATGGCATGTTTTTGCTTTTTATGTTAAAAAAAAACAAAAACACCTTGTTCTTTTCTACCAAAGAAATACAGAAAGAGATAGAGCTAATGAGAGATACTGTGATTCTACAAGCCTTTGGATTTGAAAGATAATTTTCAAGAAATGTTAAATAAGATGTGTTCTCACGTGTAATGAAGATGCATTTCAAAATGTTGTGCTAGGAATCAGCTCCCTAGATTTGATTGAGCCTTAATTTCATGTGTGTCTCTGCCAATAACATCAATGTAGTTAGAGCACAGGAGTTTCCAAAATATAATATCTGACAGTGTAGGTGCCAGCAAAACATACCCCTGCATTAAACAGTAATAGTAGAGATGGGTGGAATATGTCCATAAATCCTCTCTTTAGTCTTGTGCTTACATCATAAGATGTTTTGAACTCTTGTGACTAGCTTGATTCAAGGCAATTTTGATGGTTTTAGTTCCAAAGAGAACATTGCTCTCTACAAATGCCCTGAAGAAAGCAAGCCTTGCTGGCTTTGAAATACTTGATTGTCAGATGTTTTGAAACTTATTGGTACTCTAGGCTTCTCCCTTACTGTCAGCAACATAGAATGCAAGGTACTTGAAGTCACTGACATATTTGAGTTGTGTGCAATTTATCATCATCACCATCATTTGATGTCAGTGTTCCATGCTGGCATGCATTAAATGGTTTGACAGGATCTAATGTGTCCAAGGCTGCATCTTGTTCCAGTGTCTTGTTTTGCATGGTTTCTACATGGTTTCTACAGTATGGCCTGGGTGCTTTTTTGTGTTACCTGTACTATTGAAGTCACCATGCAGCTCACAGGACTACAAACCCTGGAGGTGGAGGTCAACTTCATGCTAGTGGATGAAATGATTGAACTATGAGAGGTTGATGGGGCAGTGAAGTTCTTATGAACGATCAGCAGGAGTTGCAAGAGATAAATAATGGTGATGAGATGCCTAGATAGCCCTACAAAAAATACCAGGTGAATTGAAATATTGGTTTGCAAGGCAAATGAAGGGAGGGATGGAAGGCCAACTGCCAGCAGGGTGGATGAGTAAGTTATCATGAGTTGGGGGAGATAGAGGGGTGCAGAAGAGGATGGTGGAGATGCAAGTGGTAATGATGAAACATTTGTTGAATGGATAGGGCAAGAGAAGGGGATAACAAGGCTGGTAGTCTGCAGGAGAAGTAGCAGGCTTAATTGCCTAAGAGTTGAGGGGGTGAGTCACTGTATTGCAGGTGAAAAGCACAGTACATAGCACTTCCAGAAGTCAGATTTGCTGATAAGGGCGGGTCTTTTCAACAACCTCATATTGCCAGAGATACCAGTCCAGTGTCATCTCTTCTGTTAGGCTTAGGAACCTAAAGGCAGCCTTAACCACTTCGTCCCATGTCTTCCTGAGTTTCCCTCTTCTACAAGTTCCAGTCACATTTAGCAATCAACACTTCTTTATACAGCTGTTCTCTTCCAAATGCAATTACATGTCCATAGAAGCACAGTCTTCTTTCTTGCATACAACTGATTCCTCTAATGCCCAGTTTTTCACTCAGCGCCTTTGTACTAATTCTTTCCAAACTTCTCAGAAAATCTGCATTCAAGTAAGTATCACTATAGAGTGCCATATAATGGAGACAAGCATAGTTTGAATATGCAAAAACACACTTTTTGCTTCATCATTTTCCATGCCAAAATAAATTTTTCCCATGGAAAAGTATATATCATTTGAAAATTCTAGATGCGAACTTTCTTATCATATAGTTTTAACTAAACTCCAGTGATTACATATGTCAAGATCCTTCAAACATCTTGGAATTTCCATGCATCTACAAAGTTTGTCCTTTTTTTTTTTTTTTGTCTTTTTGACTGCTGAACAGTAGCCCTCATTCTAGTGCAATGCACTGGAATGCTATAACATGAACTATGTTTTTGTTTTATTTTGATATGAAAATTCATGGGGATAGGTTAGATAATCATTACAAAATATAAAAGAGAAAATTTTATTGTTAATTTTCACTTAGAAAAGAACATGTTTTCTTCAAGATTTTTATTCAATATGGTCAAAATCTGGCCACAATATGCCTATAAACACAGTCAGTATAGAGGGTGGTATACTGACACTACTTACCAAACTAAGGTATTTATATATAGCAAGAGGTCAAGTGGAACACAAATCCAAGGCTTCAAATTTTGAGTTTGAGCCAGAATTTCAAAAAATATACAAGCTAATTACTAAGTAAACATATATTACTACAAAAAAATTGAGCTCAAACTTAGCATAGAGCCATCATATTGAAAGTATTGTTTATTCCCTTTTGCTGTTTTAACATGTGGAGAGTCACTAAGTAAACCAAGCATATATACTTGTACTTGTAGATTTTATTTTTCTTTGAAAAATATTGGTCAAATTTCACCAGTGAAAATAATATTGTGCAATGAATATAATTATGTGGACTATTAAAGTCAAATGCGATGATTTTTGGAGGATTTGTTTCTGATTTTGACTACCGTTGGTAGTGTTTTCGTATTCGTTTTGGGTTGGTTTCTTTTTCTCTTTCTCTCCTACTAACAATTTTGCTGTAAGTTATGTTGTAGGAATTAGTTTTCACATTTTATTTGTTTTTTAGTCTAGCTGTATATGCAATTCTGAGAATAGTACCTGGTGGTTGTGAGATGTGCTAAATGCAACAGCTAAATCTCCCTTAAATCACATGCCTGTTTGTTTGAAAATATTTCCTTTTTTTTTCTTTCTTTCTTACCAAAAAAGTCTTCTCCTATTCTTTTAAGTGTGTAGTGCAAATAAATTGGCCAAAATCAGTTCTCAAGAAAGGGGGAATCATAAATTTTCTAAAATTGTTTTTTATAAAAAGCTTACCCCCTTTATTTCCAAGATTGATCTAAAAAAGATGAAAAAATCCACATCAAAACAGAGAAAATCCAACTTATGTGGGCTCCTGATCCAAAACTCCATCATTTATAGCCATTTTTATTAGTCCTGTAATTAATCCACCGTTTGAACCAAAGGAGATGGCGATGAAGTGGAAGATGACTCCTTTTAACGCGTCGCATGGTTGAACACAAAACATAATATATGACATAGAAGACTCGCCGTGTGAGATGATGCGAGCCAAGTGCCAGTAATGGAACAAGAGAGTGACAGACACAACCGTTATATATGTAAAGAGAGTAAGTTTATTAACATAGTGAAACTGTATTGTCTGTGTGTGCATGCATGCGGCATATATAAATAACACAATACTCAAGTCAGGCCTTCGTGTAAGCAAGAGTGTGTATACAACAATATGAAATGACGGACTGTCGTATAAGCAATAGTGTGTGTGCAATATGTGTGAGTACAAAGTGTGTGTGTGAGTGAGAGGAACACAGAACATAGAAAGAGTGTCTGTAACATAGACTATGAAAGTCCTAAACACAGAGTTAGAGAAATACCAGTTCGTTTTAAGAGTTACACAAGATATAGAATGTTCATACGCAGGAAGTTGTGGCCGAGAGAGCAGAGCTGTGGTATCACATGTAGTGTTTGTTGAGCGTCGATGCTGTGACCAGTTACCTGGTATAGAATATTCTCACAGGTTGTTCTAGCTGTTATACTTCATGGTGGAAATAATCCACTCAAACAGTGTTGAGATGAAACCGCGTTTGTTGATGTTGGTGTGTACCTGGTAGTGGTGTTGCTCGCGACAACATTGTGGTAGTCAGTACATTGGTGGTGAAGACGTCGTCACTGGAAACTGGCTGGAGCTGTGTTCTGTATGTGGTCAGCGACCAGACCTGTGAGAGGTCTGAAATCGAAGATGACTGGCGCAGTTGGAACAGGCTTATTTATAGATGAAATAGGGCTCCAGGAAACAGGCAGAAATCACTCTCTCACGTGACCTTATTAAAAGGCCACTATTGGACAGTATGCACCCTGGCGCGAAACAGGACTGTAGACAATCGCCGCGCAAATGAGAACCAATCAGGGTTGTGGACACAAGGGTCGAAGGCTAGATGTTAACCACTTCGTTATCATTTGTGATTGAATGCCTGTGAGTGAGGTTTCACTACAGTCCATTAAAATTTTATTGCAATGGTGTCATGTCCCCAAATCTCAGGATTTATTTAGTTCTATATCTACTACAAAGGTGCCAAAACTCAAGTCTCTGTGGATTGTATTTTTAGATTTAACTAGGTCTGAAAATACTGCAAAATTGACTGCTTGTGACATGTAACAAAATAGGCTTTACACAAATATTTAAAAAACTTCCAAAAAGAAAAAAAGTTCTCTTTCCAAGAATCTGAAAAAAAAGAAAACCCTACTATACTAGTCACTATTAATGTAGTTGTGTAATTTGAAGATGATTATCACCTCAGTTTCAAAGATATGACATCACAAATATGGCTAATTATTCATTTAGGCCAATCACACAAGATTTTGACCAATTTACTGACCATTCAAATTGTTGTATTTCCTAAAATATCTAAGTTTCAAAATGTTTCTTTTTGGATGCTCTCCAAGAAAAAATATGGTAGAAATTACATTTAAATATTTTCAAAAATTCATAGTCCTATTTAATTCAAGACCCCATATCTCACTACCATGCAGCATTGCAGTTCTTACACGGCCATTATTCAGTCTGCTTTTCACTCTTAGTGAAAAGATCTTCATTGCTACATTTTTGGATAATCTGCTAGTAATTCCACTATATCTCTTGTGTGTCCATATGTTACATCCAGTACAGCATATGGAGCTGTCAACTTGGATCGCTGGTCCCTCTATTGGGTCAGCATGGGATAATCCTTGTTTATCCTGTAATCAGTCTTTGCATTGAGGAACAGACTAACTTTGGCTGCAGCATTATATATAAAAAATTTTCTAAAATAACTTATTGCCACTTTAACTGATACAAGATGTTAAAGACATCTGAAACCCTCGCATTAAGTCTAACTTCCTTTTGTAACCTGATTATTTTAAAATGTTTATTTTTATAAAATCTAAAATTACTTAGACACTGAACTGTTATTGACTTCTACAGATAACATAAAATACTTCAGCATCTAATTCTTCGATAAAATGTTGTATATACATTGAATAAAAATTGAATTTGCAATCAGAAGCAGTGTGAAATTTAGCCCAGAGAGGGCAGTGAGGAACTCTTTCAATGTATTCATCTCTTGAACAACATTACCGTAACCATACTGGTTTTAAGAGATAACTACCACCATTTGTATTTTGATAAACTCCAGTTTTGAGCTTAATGCTTACAAAATTATATATAATTAGAAAATGTTGCTATAGCTGCCTTAACAGCCTCTATTTTTCTGATTATATGTATCTCTCTTCCACCATTATCTTACAAAATTTTGACACTGGCAATCCTTGATTATATCTTTCCATTAATCTTAATACACAACAGTCCTAGTCTAAAGCATCTTCATAAGGACTTCATAACATTGTAACTACTCTTTATACATAAGGACATACCTGTTCAGGGTCTTGCTGCTTTGATTTCATTACTCACATCCCGACAGTTTTAACATAGTGTGCTGCATCCTCCTTTTCCGTGTTGGGCTAGGTGAAGAAAAAACATTGTTCATGTGAATGGCATGCCCTTATTTTTCATATCCTCTGAGAAACCACTTTATGTGCAACACCAACAGCCCTTGGTACCTTAACTGTTTTTCAACCTAAGCACAGTTGCCAATTGTACATGTACCCAGTTTTTGCATCACCCAACCCTTGGTTTTCAGGCCCCGCTTGGTTGGTTTTACTGGCATGTTTATTAGCAGCCTTATTGAAATTGAGTTACTTTTCAAGATAAAAATTTTTTTGCTAAAGTGGCACAAGCTTTTCAAAAAGTAGTTGGATTTTGTGAGCCCTGTCATGCTCAGGGTGATTCCTTTGTTTCTCTTTGGAATCATGAAAGATAGAAAAAAGACAGAATTCTCAGAAATCTGTCTCCTGTCATGATGTACCTAAAACCTTACATCTCAATAAAGTCATCAGTAGACCAATCCAAGTCAAACAATAAGCGTTTTGTGAGCACAGTCAGAAGTAAAATTGCAACAAATGCCTTCCTTTCTACAAAAGTGGTGTCCTTCCATGTGTTGATATACACAAGTTGGTGCCAGTATATGCCCCTCTCTTTTCCTTCTCCTGACTAGCATGCATTGACTAGCCTCATTGACAAACAATGTTATCATTTCATTATTAAGGAATAGACAAAGAGTTGCCCCTCAGAAATGCCATCAGGCACCTCCTTGGGCCAGTAACTTCATGAAAATCAACTGGCCAGGTGTGATAGTATCCACTTGGTGCATTGTTATAAACATAGTCACCATCCTCATCATTACCTCCAACCATTTCACCATCGATATCTGCCTGAGTGAATCCTTCAAAACTGTCATCCAAGTCAGAATCAAACAAGATTTCTTCCAGAAAAGCTTCATCAAATGCAGGACTGCCTATTTTTTATCCGGAACAAAATCCATAAAGCTATAATCAATTTAAAACCTTGTGTACTTTGTGGCAAGTAAATTAACAATGAAAATGGCATCAGAAGACAGAAGTTTAGCCTCATTCTAAATCAAAAGTAGGCTGTTTCCAGCTTAAAATATCAGAAATAAACTTTGTGAAGTATTTATTTTAAGTACCCTCCCAAGGTAACACAAGGCACCTGCAGCTACAAGAGAGAAAGCTCATGGGCAACAACAGCATGGAGAAGACTAAATAGATGCTTCTTGTGATTATATTATTGCTAAGATTATTTTGACCTTGTATATTTTCATGTTCTGATCTCAATGTGTAACAATTTCCCTACATGCACTTCTAATTATAATACAGTACACTGAGTGATATTGTAGAAGAGAAAATGTAAATCTTTTATTCTTTCAATTCATTCCATGTTAACTGTTTCATAGGGAGGGTATGCTGAAGATGAAAGATGTATACATAAACAATCCAGCACTTGGTGATGCTAGCAGCTTGGATAAAAAACTGGAAGAGAACGCACAGAAACTTGACCGATTGAACCAGGAACTGATCAAATTTGAGGTATTGTTTATATTAAGCTTGTCATCATTTTAACATCCACTTTTTAATGCTTGCACAAGTCAAAGGGATCTTGTTGCCAGCCCTCACTGGTTACCAAGCAAGTTAATACTTCCCCATTCCCTGATATATTTTGGGGGAAGATTGGAAATGAAATATGCTACTTGTATGACATTGACACTTGTTAACATGCATCACATAATGTCAAAACAAAGAAGCACAAACATGTATGTATATATATATATATATATATATATATATATATATCAAAAAATCAAAATAAGCAACACGGATTTCAAAGATGATTGCAGTACGCACGTTTCATGCTATTCCATTTATTTAAGTAATGTGAGCATTACATTAAATGCAATATGAAGAGCAATCTTCAGCTGCACGAAAATGCAGAAAATTACAGTAGAATAGACATATTATAATTGTGGCAACATTTCAAATCCAAGTGGGAGAAAGAATACATAAAAATCCAAGTGGGAGG
>NC_068982.1:83408734-83432161 GCF_001194135.2 Octopus bimaculoides | reverse complement strand
CATAACCAATTTTCAAATAGAAAAATATAGCTAATCTTGATTAGCTATATTTTTTAATAGAATTGATTTTTGATAGTTTTAATCGATTTAAATTTTCTTTCTATTTGAAAATTGGTTATGAAACAGGTGTAGTCGTTTTATTATCTTTATCTTATGATATTTACTTTGTATTATATTATACTTATTTATTGTGCTTTTACTTATTAACTTTTCCATATGTGACAGTGGATTTTCATCGATGAGTTCATGAACCTTGGTTCTTTTCCCTAAAACTATATGTATATATATATATTTAATACTGTGAAAGTTAATTTAATTTTAATTTTTAATAAATTGATTTTAATTGAGTTTTTACCTGTAATTTTGGATTTTTATCCCTAATAATATTATTAATATTATTATTATTATATATATATGAATGAATGTGTATGTATGTATGCATATGTATATATACGTATTGTATATATTTATATGTATATACGAGGAGTTACTCAAAAGTAGCTGGAAACATTTTCTGTGGGACAAGACCGTTGTAGTTCAGGCTTTCACAGCTAAAAGCCACTTGATGTGACCTTCAGGCATCAGTCTGCCAACCAGCATCGGCAATTGAAGTCATATTGTCACATGGTGCGTCTTTGTTTTGCAGTGCTTCTCCCCTTTTCATTGACTTTTGTGATGGTTAAAACAAAGGAACAGCATGCTTCTATGAAATTCTGTTTTCTTCTGGGGAAGACAGCAATCAAAACAGTTGTCATGCTTCAAACAGCTTACAGGGACACTGCCACAAGCAAAACACAAGTTTACAAGGGGGTTTACAAGGGGTTTTCATGCTTTAGGAATTGAAGACCAACCTTGTTTAGAGCAACCGTTGACTTTCCAAACAAATGAAAATATCATGAAAATTCATGAACTGATCATGGAGAACCATCGCCAAACAATTGACAAACTTGTTGATATAACTAGTGCATACTGGAGCATTTGCTAACGAATTTTGAACAAAGAATTGCGAATGAAAAGAGTTGCAGCAAAATTTGCATCTCCCTTGTTCATGTAAGATCAAAAGCAGTCACAACTGAATGTGTGTCATGAACTGAAAGGACAGCTGAAAATTGATCCAGACCCTTTTTCGAAGGTGATCACTGGTGACGAAAGCTGGTACTACAGAATTTGCAGATGTGGAAGAGTTGAATAAAAAAAATGACAGAGACATTAAAGGGCATCACTTTGCAAGAGTTCCAGCACTGCTTCGAGCAGTGGAAACACATCTGGACCAATGCATTGCTTCAAATGGAGAGTACTTTGAAGGCGATAAATGTATAAACATGTACAACTAAGTGAATAAAATGATATTGCAAAATTCCAGTTTCTTTTGGGTACCCACTTGTATGTGTGTGTGTGTGTGTGTGTATGTATATATATATATATATATATATATAAATTGTAAATGCCAAAAATGACAACAAAAACACAAAGGATTCTGCGGTACACGTGTTTCAAGCTTTATATCAGTGTGTAATTGACAATACAAAGCTATCTTCAGCCGCAAAAGTATTTCTCTCCCAAGAAATTATATCACATCGGCGTTAAAGGAGGAAGAAAGGTGCGATATAAGAGGTGAAGTTCCTTTCGGTATTTTGCATAACCACGAGCTGGCATACACAGGTGCTTACAATTGTCAAGTATTGCCTCTAACTTTTACTTTACCTATATATATATATATATATATATATATATATATATATATATATATATATATATATATATATATATATATAGATATAGATATAGATATATATATATATATAAGGAGTTTTCAATCAATTGATGTAATGTAACAGGTATGTACTATGTATGCTCAATTTGGCTTATCTCTAAAACTCTGGCTTGAACTGCAACTGAATAATGTGGTGCTGAAAATACCTATTAAAGGTGGGTAGAAGTGGTTTCTCCTTGAGTGGTTGGATATAGATTTTTTTTAAAAATGAAAAAGCAAA
The DNA here is from genome assembly GCF_001194135.2 of Octopus bimaculoides. NCBI lineage: Eukaryota > Metazoa > Mollusca > Cephalopoda > Octopoda > Octopodidae > Octopus > Octopus bimaculoides. Next base: position 83,430,167 of record NC_068982.1, on the reverse strand, counting down.
ACATTTGGCATCACTTGAAAAACATTTAATAACAATAGTGTTACAACTGAATAGGTATTCGATTAATTATAATTTAGGTGGGATGCATAAATATGAATTAAGGGGAAAAATGAGAATCTATAAAATAAAAAGATAAAAAGGATATGATGATAATGTAGATATACTCATTTAATTAAGTGAGATCATATGACATCCAAACTGTATATCAGTGAGAATTCATGAGTGCATATAGAAAAGGTTTCATGTTGCTTATTTTATTATTGTGTATGGTTATGTGATAGGATTTGTATAGATTCCCTCAAACATAACCAACATGGGAAGTAGTGTCAAAAGCTGTTTTTTGGTAACCATGGATGTTTCTTTACTATACCCCAACATTGACCACGATGAAAGTGGGAAGAGTGAGAGGCTTGCATGGATGCCTTTGAAAAATGGTCAAACTAAAGTATTCCATCTAATTTTCTCAGTAAATTATTGAAGTATATGTTATAAAGTAACACCATGAGGGGATACACCATGGGTACCCCAATAACAGTTATGAGAGACATTCAGATCCCTGCACAGTCATGAACCAATACTCTGGTTACAGTTCATTGATGATATCCTTTTTGTTTGGGAAGAGTCACAGGGTAATTTACATAAGTTTTTGCATTTCTGTAACTGCTTTGTGAAAACACTATGGCAGTAAGCCCGATATAAATTCCTTGTTGAGTTTTTCAAAAACAAGTGTCAAATTTTTGGACACAAAAATTAAGTTTTCAGAAGGCTGAACAGCGACAGTTATTTTGCAAATCCACATCATCTTCACATTCATCCACATCATGCAATTAAGTCAAATCAAAAGTCCCAGGTTTTAAAGATAAAACAGATTGGTACTGACATAGGGGGTTATTGGAAACATACTTTTGTTCACCATTATGTCAAACACGGTTACTGTGAATCATGATTTAATGAAATCGCAAATGACGTAACTAAAGTTAGCAAGGAAAGTCAAACTTTCATGTTTAATTTTATCAGCCAAAGTAAAATTTGTGATTAAATTCCTTTAGTGATTAACTGGCACCAAAATTTCACTGGTATTTCAAAAGTGTTTCATGAGAGTTACCAGTGTACTTCAGAAAAATATCCTCATTTCAAACAAATATTCTTTCATCCATTTGTTGTAGCCTGTAGATGCCATAAAAATGTAAGGTAACCACTGCCTCTAACCCCAATAAAACTACCATTAGAGTTTTTGAACGATGTACCCTGAAAAACAGAGGTAGGCCCTGTTCACAGACTATAATAGAAATGTTGTGATTTATTCAGAAGGTGGGACACAGCAGAATGCATCAAACACAACTTGATTTATGTTGGTTGCACAGCAGAACAATAAAATAAAGATTCAATGGGGATAAAAATGATGTCAGGCACATTAACAGTTGTTCAACAGAACTTACTGAACATTTTATATCACACAACTGTAATTTTGAGGAATACTTGAAAGTGCACATTCTCTGAAAATATTCTGATTCTACTGCATTTCACTCCTCAAAACACAAGGATAAATATATTTGTGAATTATTGATGAAGAATGAACAAAATAACAGGCGATTTCTATCACATTTACACAAAACTTTTTGACTAAATGTTGTCTTTCCTATTTTATTTTTTATTTTTCCTTGTTACCAGTTTTGAAAAAGCAGAAATTGATGGTGCCATTTTGCCTATAAAGACACACATATTTTGAATTTTTGTATTTATGCATTTTTCCATTTTGAACCCAAGGAAGGCAGACACTGCCAAAATATTGTTCAATTCAATAAACAGAGCCAATCTCTATTTATTACAGATCATATCACACTCTTGTTATTGCTAATAATAATAATAATTAATAAAAATAATAATAAGGAAATGTTGGTTTGCTGTCATTACAAGAAATTATTTAACCTTTAGAACACTGTTGGTGCATCATGTCATATGAGTTTTCTCTCCTGTAGTAACAGGACAGTAACAGGGGAAACAATTCTACAGAAAATGCAGTGTGCTAAAGGTTAAATATTTGAAAAATTCATGACCTTTGTATTATGCTCAAACTTATATGTTCCAAATAAATATTCTAATTCATAACTTAATAAACAATAATGCATTAACCCTTTAGTGTTCAGATTAATCTGTCAAATGTAATGTTTATTTATTTTGAATTATTCAGGTTCAAGAGGGGTGTCCACAGTATTTGCTTGTAACTTGGCATACAGATTTGAAATTTTGTCAGTGGGTGCTTATATACCAGTGGTTTATAGTTATGTAATTTTAGCTGATCTTTCTGATTAATTTTGACTTTTATGGGCAGATACATTTAATTAACAGGTATAAAAGTAATAACACTATGATTAAACACTAAAATTGAAATTCTTAATGCCTCTTACCTATTTGATTTGTTTATAAAATTATCCCAGATGTTAACCGCCAACAATTTTGCCACTTTTTAAGATGAGGTACATTAATTTGAATTAATTAAAATACAGGTGTAATTGGTATTTGCTTGTAACTTTGCATACAGATTTGAAATTTTGTCAGTGGGTGCTTATATACCAGTGGTTTATAGTTATGCAATTTTAGCTGATTTTTCTGATTAATTTTGACTTTTATGGGCAGATACATTTAATTAACAGGTGTAAAAGCAATAACACTGATTAAACACTAAAATTGAAATTCTTAATGCCTCTTACCTATTTGATTTGTTTATAAAATTATCCCAGATGTTAACCGCCAACAATTTTGCCACTTTTCAAGATAAGGTACATTAATTAAAATACAGTTGTAATTGGTACAAGATTTTATTCTTTCTCTATATTTCATTCAAACATTTTCATTGAAAATAAAGTACAAAACTCTTTTACTTGTCAATATACCATTGGCTATGTACTCTCACACAATTTAATGAATACATTTACATAATAATGCATCTAATTAAAAACCTCATTAACAGGTGAGACAAAGGTGAATACAGGTGTGTAACATACTACAAATTAATATGTATTTCTCACTTTCACATATTATTTGTAATAAAATGGAAGGAATATATGATAGTATTACTATCAAACAACAAAATATAGTTATGCCATATTTTTATCGTGAAACTGTCCAAAGCACCCTTTACACAAGAGCACTTTGCAAAACAAACACATATATGAGTTTCACAGTTTTTCTTTTTTGCAGCGAACACAGTCTGCAAACATTTTTTTCTTCCATTTATTTTTTTCTACTTTATGGAAGTCACTATTTTCTCTGTTGACATCCATCTCAGTTAATTTTGTGTTTCTTCCAGTTCTGTGCTTTCTGGAAGAATAGCCCTCATGTAACTGAGATGCGATGTCAACCTGAAATTTCAAATGCTCATAGTCCTTCTGTGGTAGAGGGACCTTGTGGTTTTTTTTACATAAACAATATATGAATTAACTATAATTAGACATAATGCTCGAAATCAGGACTCCAGTAGTTCCACAGTCGAGGTCTCTGCTTGATACCAAACATAATGTTTATAGTAAATAAAGCTCACATTTCTGCAGTATCAGTTGGCTGCCATAGTGGATCAGGTCTTCCACAAATAGAAATTATGCATTGAGCATGTTTATTTGTTTCCTCCATGAGAGTTTCAAAAAAACTTTTCGGTAAAAATAAAAATAAATAGTCTAATGGTTGAGCATTGGGAAGTAGACTGTGTTGCGGACTAGTCTTTTCTGTGAAATTGGGAATTGTGGTTGATGTAGTAACCAAAAACCATGTCGCTGTAATGTTTTCAGTATCATTTTCATCACTTTCATTTTTATCACTTTCATTATCAAAATCTTCCTCATCCAACAAACGTCATCAAAAGTAAAACTGTTGAAGTTGTAATCGCTACTTGCTGATGCCATATCGTTAAGAACTAAGATATACACTTCTCTTCAAACATTGAAAATACCAAGAGGTTTAAAAACTTTCATGGTATTTTTACTTGAATAAAGGCAGGAAAGGTTTTATCGCACATTATCTGAAAGCTACGAGAATTCGATAATGTGATTTGTTTATTTTTTTAGTGATTTGAGATATGGCCAGATTTGGCTGGTTCAAACAAATAAAGGGGAATTATTTTCGACTGGTTTTGGCCAGTCTGAACACTAAAGGGTTAATAAGCCTTTTAACAAGTGTGTTGGTTTGAAATATAATACCCCTATGCAAAATATTGATTCATTATAGGTTATTGCATATCAAACAAACGTTTTCACGTTTGTTTGCTAACCAAATAGATTGGACTCTACCATCAAATTATCCTGAATGGTCACCTTGCAAATTTATATGCTGTACTCAGATATGGATTAAGTTTTCAGTAGAATTTATTGTGTCAATAGTGATAAATATTGTTTGAACTATCATGTGTTTCACCAGTTATATCTGTCTAATTGTTTAAATCTGTTCACTTTATTTGCTTTTTACTGAAACTTGACTGCTATACAGCTCTGTTTGCTTCATTGCTTCAGAGGAACTGTTTCTAAATGTCTTGATTTTTTTTTCTTTTTTGATGGGTAGATAATATAAACCATTAAAACAAAATTTTCTTTCCTGTTTGGCTACCTGTTTATCTGTTTTGATGCAAAATATTTCTATTCAGTGTTTGTGTTTGCAAACTTATAAACCTATGTTAAAAGTTTAATTTTCTGTAGCCTCATTGAAAATTAAGATACATATAATCAAAACATGCATGTTGACTAATAACAGATTGATCATTTTATATTTGTATAGCTTGTTTAAGAAGTATATTTAAGACATCAAATATATATTTCATTTAAGCTCTCATAATGAATTATATTGCCTATGCAGGGGATGAAAATAAGCTATATTGTCTTATACTGTACTCCATTTCATGTAATTCTAAGTTGAAATAATATGTTTTCATGTTTGAAAGGGTTGAAGAAATTTTTTCTCCATATGTTATCAGGTTGTCACTTTGAAGAAGAACAAAAATTAGTGTCGTATATGTATTGCTTCCTTGAGCCATTATCCTTCTTGTATGTTTGTTTGAACAAGAATTGTATGGTTTGAAAATCAATCAGAAAGATGGTAGGTAGAAATGGAGTATGTGTTAAAGAAGTTATCTAAAATATTTTATTTTCTGCTGCAGAATTACATGGCTGATGCAGAAGGCAAAGTGGTTAGAAGACACAGTACTGCTAATGACTCTTTGTCTAACAGTCCCTCTGAGAGCAGCGTTCAGTCAAATACAGGTCCCTACATATCTGCTCCAGGAACTCCCATTGCACACCACTATGCGTGAGTATTTCTTCGGTAATTGCTCTAAATTTGATCATCATGTTACTGAAAAATTTCTTTCCTTTTTTTTTTTTATGTTTACATATCTATATGTTCTTGCTGCTTTATTTTATTTGGTTAGTGTACTTGTTTGTTATTTACAAAAAAGATGGGGTGAAATTTTAAAAGATCTAAATCAAAAAATCTTAAAATAATGTTGAAACTATTCTGTGGTAACTATTACATACCATCTTGTTACAAATGGCAGTGCTTTGGAACAAATTAGGCAAATTTCAGTGCTTGAAGTTATTTGAAGTTTGCACCTTAGGTTAATCACATCTTTTATTTGATGTCTGTCAGCTAAAATTCAATGGAGTAAGCTTTGCCATATAGATTTAAATGAAGCTTATTTTATTGTAGTAGTAAATCTATAGTTAAGGATGAAATTAATTTAAAACAAAGAAAAGTATTAAATTATTTTTTTAAATGTTTTTGTTTCATTGTATATCATGGCTGCATGTACAATAAAATTTTCCACAAAAACCTTTTGGAATTTTTGATGCATTGATAAAGCTATAGAGCAGGCCTGTTGGTGGTAAATAAGGACCAATAATATATACATGTTGATTAAATCATATGAATGTTAGAAATCATTGTTGAAGTTATTTGCTTTAATATGGCAGCGAACTAGCAGTGTCATTATCATACTGAACAAAATGCTGCTAAGCATTTTGTCAGTCTTTACATTCTGAGTTCAAATTTCACCGAGGTCTGCTTTGCCTTCTATCCTTTTGGAGTCAATGGAATAAGTATCACTCAAGCACTGAGGTTGACTGATATTTATTTCAAAATTGGTACAAAATTGCAGGCTGTGTGCATATAGTAGAAAGAATTATTATTTGCTTTAATCTTTTGTATACAGCATTTCTTTTTGTTTCATCATGCAAGAACAATGGAGCTAGACTGCTACTTTTAAAACATTTATAATGAACAAATAAATAAACAAGAATAATAAGCACAGATGTGACTGTAGTTAAGAAGCTTGCTTTCCAACTATGTGATTTCGAGTTCAGTACCACTACTGTACCTTGAACAATTGTGTTCTACTGTAGCCTTGGGCTGACTAAAACCTTGTGAATGGATTTGGTAGATGGAAACAGAAAGAAGCCTGCATATATTTGTGTGTTTGTACCAGTTCATATTTCCCTTGTCTACATGTGTCTTTCATTTGCTGATTGTAAACACTTGCTTTGTTGATGGTGTCGTTTGCTTCCAGTGCACCACAAAAGCATGTCCAGGCTTCCTGACATTTTGACATGTTGCAGGATCTTTATAAACAGAAGACGCTTTTATATGATTTCATTTCTTTCCAGTTCTCCATGTAGACACATCTGGGTTATTTGTTGTTCAACAAACTGGAAGCTGACTAACATACATGGAAACAATGGCGCTTGACAAGAGGAAGGGTATCTTGTCATAGAAAGCTCTGCCTCGACATACTCTTGTCTGATTCATGCAAGCATGGAAAAATATATGTTAAAACAATGATGATGATGATGATGATGATGATGATGATAGGATATAGCAGTCACATAATGAAGAAAATTTTTTATGTTAGAAATCCTTACTACTACTTTTGTTCTTAATCATTCCATGCTGGCATGGGTTAGATAGGATCCCATGGACAAAGGACAGCATCATGCTCCACTGTCTGCTTTGCCATGGTTGCTGTGGTTGGGTGCCAACAACTTGACACATATAACTGGGTGCTTTTTTTGTGCCACCAGCACTAGTATGGTTGTCATGCAGTTTGTAAGGTTATGAACCCTGAGATGAGAAGGCAACTTTATACTTGGAGATAAGGAGTAGAATGGGATAAAGTATGAAAGGGCCAGAACAGAACAGGTCTATTATTGTAGAGGACCCATGGTGATAGAAAGTGATAATAGTAATGATGAGTTGTCAAGGTGGACTAGAGGAGTAGCAATGAGTGGGACAGAAGGGCCAGTAGTGAGTGGAGGAGTAAGGGATATCTGATAGTGTAATGCAGCAGGGTAGTAGTGATGATGCAGTAAACTGAAGGATGAAAGAGAAATGACAAGTTACAGAAGTGGATGGGGAAAAGAGGCAGGCATAATGTATGAAGAGAGTGAGATATATGGGGTGAGGGAGAAAATTTAGTGACACAGTGAAGGTGTGGGTGGACAGAACAATATTAATGGATGGAGGATGGATAACAAGTGAAATGGTTCTGTGTAAAAAAGTAGTATCAAAGAACTGCAGTTAGGAAGGTGATAAATGACAGTGGATGTCTTGAGGAGGAAAGAATTTAGGCAAAGGGCTCTGTTGTGCATATATATGTTGAAGAATGACAATTAGTGCTCAACACCAAATTAGTGGCTAAAGCTCCTTTATTTGTGTATTGTTTTTATCCAAAATGGAGATGAACACCAATTTTTCTATGTGACCTGCTTGAAGAATTGTTGAGATATTTCTTAACATGAAACCAATGGTAGCCTTAATGCACAAATAAAGTATGTGTGTGTGTATGTGTGTATATATACACACACACAGCTCTACCAGGACTTAGTTTCATTGAGGTAAGCGGGTCTTCTGGAAAACTGCATATCACCAGTTATCCTGATTCTTTGTCATCTCCATGAGGTTCAAGGTCCTGAGATCAATCTTCAAACTATATCTTAAAATAGGGTTTCTATTTTAAAGTCATACAGTGATGTTTTCCATCTTATCCTATATCTGTTTCTATATTCACACTTCTTGAAGTTATTAAAAAAAAAAATTTTTCCCATTTTGTTTTTTTTAAATATAATGAAAGCATTGAAAAATAGTTTTGCTTTAACTTTTTGTCAGTTTTCCTTCTCCAATTCAGGACTCTTTAGTAAAGTTGTAACTAATTTTGTTTCTGTACTCCCATAATTTTTACTTAGATCCTTTGGTCTTGATCCATTTGATTTGACCTATTCTCCATTAAATTTCTCTATGTAAATACAATTCAACTGTAATTCATAATGCTGAGCTTGAAGAATTCCATAGAATCATTCATAATCTCAATCGGTAATCTTCCAGTATAGGGAGGTGAAAAAAAGTAAATAAAAATACAAGGGAAATAACTTACTAGTAAGAACTAGTATCATCCATACTACTCTGAAATGTGTTTTTTTTTTTTAGCTGTTTATAAATAAATCACACATGTGATTGAAGTTAACTGTTTATATATAAATCACACACGTGATTGAATATCATAGAGATCAAAAATGCCTCGTGGAAGACCGGCTGCACAACAACTTATTGTTCCTCAAAACGAAATCCTCACTCGTCAATTAAAAACGAAAGAAACTATGATATTCAATCACGTGTGTGATTTATATATAAACAGTTAACTTCAATCAGAGTAGTACGGATAATACTAGTAAGACGTAAATTATTTCCCTTGTATTTTTATTTACTTTTTTTACCTCCCTATACTAGAAGATTACCATCTCAATCTCCTTGTATTTTTGCAAAAGTTTTTTAGCCTACTATTATTTGAGGTTATTCTCTCTGATACTGTCAAAATCTTTAAAGTATTTAAAAACATGCTCAATTTTCTTGAACAATTTAATGTTGAATTTCTTTGAAACCTTCACCTCAATGGAGAAGAAAGCTTAAATCTTTAGATCGTGCTTTAAATACTGAAGACTGGCTTTTAATTGATTCTGTTGGTTAGTAAGTGTTAAATTAGACTTTTTTTTTCTTTTTTTTTGTCATTTATTGTATTTGTCACATAAAGCCTAGCATGAACTGTATTGGATTATAATGATTACCCAACTATGTATTTATCTATATGGTATTTTGATTGTTCATTTATCAAATGATTTGTCACTAAAGCCTAACTAGAAAGGCAAGTACTTGTTTTTAAAAACATTTCTTACACATCTTAAACTATTTTCTCTATTCAGCAGCTAATACACATCTTGTCGGGTTAGACCTATTCAATATCTTCTGTTTTACATTCAACACCAGTAGTACTAATGAAGTTATTGCTGCAAGCCCCTATAAGCAGAGCTGGTTTCAAAAATGTTGTGTGAGCAAGATATCTCCTCTAAGATGTAATGGTAGCTTTTCACAGATAATATAACTCAGTTTCATATGAGCGCATAATACTGAATTGTTGACTTGTCCATTTGACGCTTTCATCTTCCATTGCACATTTGTGAGATTGGGCATAAATGTGTGTGTGTGTGTATGCACACACACATGCATACAATATATGCATATTTGCACTGACATATATGTATCTTCAAATAGTAAATTATTTTTTATTTTCTTCCAATATAACTACTGTAGATTTTATTTTTGATAGATGTTTCATTTAATTTTTGGAGTTAAGTTTTTTTTTTTTAATTTTTGGTCTCCATTATTTTATCTTAGTATTTACTACTCTGTATATGAGACGTTGGGATTGAGATATAGTAAGCTTTCAAATTAAACATTTTTTTGCACATTATAACTTAATAAACTGCAGTAATTCTAATTTGATAACTTGTTCATTTTATTTTAGTGTTTACATGATAGCTTCAGTAGATTAGCCCTTTTGATACCAGCCAACCTTAATTCACCACTAATTCAATGATACAAACTCCTTGTTTTAAAGTGATTTAGATTGAAACCTATCAAAATTTCATGTTATGTTCCAAACATCAATCTAATAATGACTAAGTTATTTTACTAAATTTTTCTTTAAGAATTTAGCTGAGTACTTCATTTTATTACAGGTAACACTATGTATTTTGTTGACATTATGAAGGATATCTTGTCACTATGAAAGATAACTGATCTACAAAAAATAAAGAGGGTTCTTAGTCTGAATATGCTCTTAAAAAGCAACTGATATTATAGATACTGCTTACTTTTTTTTTTCTTTTTTTTATCACATCTAAAAACATGTCCTCTTTATATTTGATTGAATTTAGTGGAGTTTAATCTATTCCAAACAATCAAACATTTGATGAAATGTTTGATTTAACTCTACATATTCATTCATGATTATTATCTAAAGCAGCATCATATTGCATAGGAGTTCTTGCTGTAAATATATTTTATGAACCAATATTGAGGATCAATAACAGGAAGATCAGGAATTTGATTCTTGTATTGTCATAAATTCCAATTTGAAATTTTATACTCAACTTATATTCAAACATCTGTTTCAATTCAAAAATTTCCTCTCAACAATGCATGAATCATTGATTGTCCTTTTGGACAGCTAGTGAAGCTATTATTCATGATACAAAGTCAGCAGTTTTGTAAGTTGGGGTGTAGATACTTCCATCAACTCCTGGTATTTGACTGGTGCTTTGTTTTATCTACCCCAGAGAGATGACAGAAAAGTTGGCCTTAGCAGTATTTGAACTCAGAAAGTAAAAACCGTGATGAAATTCCACAAGGCTCTTTTTGCTTTAAAGATTCTGTCAATCCACCACTCTATGGATGTCTACGATGATAGAAAAAATGGAAGTTAAATAATTTATTTATTTGTGTAGCACCTTCTGTAATTTTCATCAGAACTTAATTGTCAAGTTTGCACTATTGTACATCGCCGTGAATAAATTAAAGCATGCTATAATTTAATAGTTGCAGAGCTGACAAAGCTCTAACAAGAAGCCAAATTACAATCTTCCTATTACTAATCTCAGTTTCTTTGACTTGAGGTTTTAAGCTCTAACTTCCAACAGAATGATGAAATCAATATTGCTCTTTGATGTGTAATTAGATGATTGACACCTAGATAATTATAGACGGCTGGGCATTAACATAGTAATATATCACTCACATATTTATATTAATACAATAGTGAATATATTAGATATGTGCACAGACCAACTGGTCATATTTACTTATTCCATAGCTTGCACATCATCATCACTTAATGTCCATTCTCCATGCTGGCATGGGTTGGACAGTTTGATAAGAGCTGGCAAGCCAGAGGGCTCTGCCAAGTTCTGTTGTCTGTTTTGGCCTGGTTTCTATGGTTGGATACCTTTCTTAATGCTAAGTGGGGCTTTTGTGTGGCACCAACACTGGTGGAGTCACCGAGCAGCTTACAAGACAAGACATTCACCTCAACTGGGAGGAGGTGGGAATAGTATTGAGAGAGGTGGCTTTGTACCAGTTGATGTGAGGTTAAAAGAATGAGAGAGGGATAGAGATAGGCATCTTACTGTAAAAGAGATACAAAGACATCCTAGTTGGAGAAGACTTGGAGAGAAAGATAGAGTGGGAGAGATGGTGGCGGATATGTGTCAGGACATACCCTCAAGGCACAATGGGGAAGAATATAGGTGAAATGGTACAGAGGATTGGATTAGGAGGGGGACAGGGGAAAATTTCATATGATTATAAGGGGAGATGGTTTGCTGGAATAGAGTGGCTGTAGTAATTGAGGATGAGAGATGTAAGAATGGCTCAAGGGAGAGGAGGTTATGTTACATATGTGTGGGCATTGGGAGAGATAGGGGATGAAAGAGGTGGATGGAGTATAGCAAAGAGGAGAGAACATGGCCAGAAAAAGATGCGAGAAATGGAAGTGGTTATGAGAAGAAGTAATGAAAGGGTGAGGTGCATAGTATGTGCCTATCAGGTGATTATGATAGACAGATAATATCAGAGATAAAGAAGTGATGAGAGTACGGAGAAGCTTTTTGGGGCAGAGAATAGAGGTGGAGCAGAGCTTCACCATATACAAGCATTTTCCAAGTTGTTTTTAGGATATTAATTTTGTTGTAGTGGGCAGATGTTTTCAAGCATAGCAAAGCACCAGATATTTTGGTCCTTTGTCACCGCCTTCTTAAGGCTCAGCATCTTGAGATTGGTGCCCTCACTATATCGGCCCAGGTCTTCCTGGGTCTCCCTCTTCCACAAATTCCATTCACTTTAAGTGACTGACACTTCTTTATGCACCTGTTCTCAACCATATGCATCACATGACCAAATCAGTGTAGTCTTTTCTCTTGCACATTACATCTAATTCCTTTTATGCCTAATTTTCTCGCAATATACTAGCATTCTTTCATACATGTACACTGACATTGCACATCCAATGAGCATACTCACTTTATTTCTTTATCGCTGACATAGCTGATGACAGTACCGCCTGATTGGCACTCGTGCCGGTGGAATGTCAAAAGCACAGGGCTACGGATTGGCTCCCGTGCCGGTGACACGTGAAAAGCACCATTCAAGCATGATCATACCCAGCATCGCCTTACCGGTTCATGTGCTGGTGGCACCTGAGAAACAATATTCGAGCATGGTCATTGCCAGTGCCGCCGGACTGGCTCCCATGCAGGTAGCACGTAAAAATACCTTTTGAGCATGAGCGTGGTCATTGCCAGAACCGCCTGACTGTTCCTCGTGCCAGTGGCACGTAAAAAGCACCCACTACACTCTCAGAGTGGTTGGCGTTAGGAAGAGCATCCAGCTGTAGAAACATTGCCAGAACAAATTGAGCCTGGTGCAGCCTCTGGCTCACCAATCCTCAGTCAAACTGCCCAACCTATGCCAGCATGGAAAGCGGACGTTAAACGATAATGATGATGATGCTGATTTCTCTCTAATCTTCATGTATCTTCTGCATTCAGGCACCACATCTTGCTACCATGTAGCATTGCAGTTTATGCACAAGCACCATTCACTCCAAGGGAGAGAGCTTTGGTTGCCAACAGAAGTAAAAGCTATTTTAATTTTTTCTATCCTCTTCTTATTCTAGTAATTACACTCTTGGAATATCCTTTCCACTGCTAATTATGTCACCTAGGTAACAGAAATTATCTACAACCTCTAGAGAGCCTCCAGGGCATTAAAAAAAATCCATTTCCCATATATATGTAGACTCTACGGCTCATGTGCTTCTACACATGAATACTACTTTCTCTGTTAACTTTCCTGTGATTACACTAAGTACATCAAATGGAATTCCTGCCTACACCTTTCCTCATGCACTTTCAATTATTACACATTTGCCAAACAATCACATGTATACATTTGTCACCATTTATATCATTCATATACATGCATTTCACATTCATCAGACTACAGCTAAACCTTAATATTTATTTATATCTTATTAGTTTGTTTAGTATATGATTTGTTACATTTTGCTACATGAGCAGAACACTCATTTTGAGTTCAGTTCATGTTGTGGGTCAACTTAGCTTTTCATTCTCCTATGGTTGAAGGAATGAATACCAGCTAATATCTTTTTTTTTTTTTTCCATAGATTTGTACCTAGTCAAAAAATATTTCTTTATGAATAAGTATTCTTCATAGCATCAAATATTTGACATAATTTAACAATGGCTTGCAATGTGATATATATTTCAGTGTCTGTTATCATAAAAAGAAAGCTATTTCATTTCACTAATGGTAGACTTATCAATTTTTTTTATTGTCAGTTAGATGTAAATAGCAAAAAGATTTTGAATCAGTCACATTAAGAGGTGAGGATTTTCATTTATGATTCTGTTCAAAAGCGCTTTATTATAACTTTTATTGTCTATAATGGTTTGAAAAAGTGCTGAATTGAATGAATTTCTGAAAATCATCTTAAGCTATTGTGCATTGAACTTTAGAAATTACTTACATTTATCTGTTTTATCAGCTTAGTATGTTTTTCATCTCTATGAACAAAGCTTATGACTTTTGGATTTAGTAGTGATGAGGTCCTCAAACAATAAGAAATTGCTGCTCCAGTAAATACTAATCCCATATATTTAACCCTTTAGTGTTCAGATTACTCTGTTATATGTAATACTTTTTCACTCAAATTGTTTTGAATTAGTCATGCATTATCTTATAGCTTTGAGGTTTCAATGATGTGATTGTTTATTTTTAGAATGTCAATGTAGGTTAAGTGTGAGAGGCTAGATATTGCCAGTTTGAATATAAAACATGTAGAATATTTGGGCTGGATATGGCCTGTTTAAGCACTAAAGGGTTAAACATGAAAAAATTAATGTAAAGCAGTGACAGAAAATAAAAATTCTGTTGTAGTGAGCAGGTTTTATTTTCGGGGCTAATCTAGCAATTTCTGTTTGATATCTGGCATGTTTCTTTTGATGATTTTGTACAATATCTATAGATTTTCTTATTAGAGTTAATATTTATTCTTATGTGTTTTATTATAAAATATATGAAAAATATTGATTACTCTGCTCATTTCAGTATACCTAGATTGTTGTAGGTGCCATTTCAATTTCATAGTAATGTGGTTAGCAGTGTTAGACTGGATATTTTAGTTGTAGTTAATCCTTCCTCCTCCATTGCCCAAAAACAAACAGTTCCATATGTATTTTAGTTATTTAAATAATTGTCCATTTCTTGTGTTCTTTTTAATCTCTTTCTTTTTTTTACTATTTTCTTCACTTAGTTTAGCATGTCATATACATCAAAGTCTTTATATTTAAAATATTTAGTTAACAATCATTGTGAACTAGAATACATATAGTTGCCAAGTTCCTCTTTCGTCTGTTTCAATTTGACAGGAAAAGACACTTTTTTTGTAATGAAGAAAATGTCTTCATCAGAGATTGCACATGACCATAAATAAACATGTCTTTAAAAACAATGTTTTTCTTTCTTTATTTAGGCACGGTTCTTGCAGAGAAGACAGTGAAAATGGGTATGAAGGGATTTTATGCCAGTAGCACTAAGTCATGAAAACATACTTAACACCTTCATAACTTCATAGCAAGGATCATGTCTATTTCACCCAAATTTCTCTCAATACTTTTTGCTTTAAAAAAAATTAAAATTTCTTTAAAAAAATTTTAACCAGAAAATTTTACTACCTTAGCTATGATGTTGCTCATTCACATTAATTTCCAACTTGGCCATGTCTCCTCCCAAAGCTGGAACTTGTGCCAGAATTTCACACTATGAAATCTCTCCACTTTTTCTCTTCTAATGCATGAACAGAACAATACATAGAATAGGTTCTGTGTTTTTTTTTTTTTTTCTTATTCAGTTCTTGTTTGTTTCCTAAAGCCTCTATATTAGGAATATTAACACCTTGCTCATTTACAGTTTGGTTGTAACTAGTTATTTAACTCTAATACATCTTCATTTCTATATTACTTAGCTTGAGAAGATTGGGTGGGGGATTCCATTTTCTAAAAAACAAAAGGAAATTTAATATCTGACAGGATATAAAAGGTTTTTTTTCCTCTCAAGGCATGAAATTTAATCTTCTCACTGGTACTTTTTTTTTCTTTTTGTAGGGATATTTGGACATTTGCTACCATTGTTATTCTTGACTAACTTCCAAAAATCCCAATCTCATGGAATATTTATATTTCAAATATTCCACCTCTAAAACCTGCATTGACTTAAGAGAAATGTATAAATACTTACTAACAGATAATTTGTCATTTTTCAGCTTACAGGAATATACTAATATTTAGTAATATAGGTATAAATGAATTGAATAAACCTAGGATTTAATCATTGAACAAATAAATTTTTCTTTGCAAATGCTGAGAGTATTTATCTTCTTACAGGTATTTGATGCAGCTCTTATTTTATTTTTATCCAAATCTCACAAGTTCATTATTAGTATTCTTGGGTCTCAGTCAAATTAGAAAAATAAATATTGAGATTTTATTTTTCCCGAACAACCAAGGATGTCTATTCAAACCTACTCAAGCATATATCATTTTCTTATAAAGCTGTAACATTCTTATGGATTTGTATAAATAGTATTACATTTGGATATTAATCAAGAACAGAACAACACGGAAACAAAGAAAAATAGTTTATTATCATTTAACAAACTTATTAATTAATTTATTTAAAATTGGATGTGGGCATATTTTTGAGGCATTCTTTTACAGCCTGGTGCTCTTCCTGTGGCTAACTCTTATGTGTTTTTCAAGTAAGGGTTTTTTTATTTTACTTCACTTAAAAAGTGAAGTGCAAGACAATTTGTCAACAGAGAATTGTCAGTTGCTTTTACCTGAGCAATTTCAAGTGAAGCTGTTGCAGAATGTAAACACACACAATGTAATATGATAGGCTTCCATACAATTTCCATCTTTCAATTCCACTCACAAGGAATTGGCTGGCTTAGAGATTTGGCCAAGCTGTCATGCAGTGGGACTGAACTTGTAACTATATAGTTTCAAAGGAAACACCTTAAACACACAAAGCATTGAATAAAGTGTTTTGTTGTATTTAGTTATCCTCCTTTTTAATCTGAGCTTAAATCCACCATGGATACAGACAGGACTGTGTCATTAAGAAGTTCACACTTCCCAGTCACATGATCTCAGGTTCAGTATCTAGGAGTCTTTTAACTAAAATTTTTCAAGGTGGTGCCCTAGCATGGCAGCAGTCTAATGGCTGGAACAAGTAAAAAAGAATAAAATATAACTTGGTAGAAGCCCATCTCCAGATCTGAATACAACTATTTTCTTCCACACAGAGAGAGAATAAACAATTGATCCTAGTACCGGTAATGTAAACTATACTGCAGTAGATACCATGAGAGAAACTCTCATATTGGCTTTTGGTGCAAAATACATTCTTGTTTATATTGCTAGCAATTAGATAAATACCTGCCATCTCCAGTGCCAAGACTACCAGATCACCTGATTTGGTGGTCTTAGCACTGGAGATGGTGGAGATTTATCTCCCTACTAGCAATATAAACAAGAGTCAATTTTGCATCAAAAGCCAGTATGAGAGTTTCTCTTGTGGTATCTACTGCATGCAGTATAGTTTGTTCTAATGAATATTACCTCTCAGTATTAATACTGCCTTTGTTGCTAATATATATTTTCTAACAAGCTCACTGGCTAATCACGATACCAGCACCTGTTCTAGCAGTTTCTCTATATATTGCTGGTGGGGAGATAAGTTGCTGCTATCTCTAACAGCTGAGTGTCCATCATTGACAAGACCAAGGAAGGTCGAAATCATGTGATCTGGTTGTTTCAGCATTGGAGATGGAAGGGATTTTTCTCCCCACTAGTGATATAAACAAGTGAATTTTGCACCAAAAGCCAATATGAGTTTCTTTCATGGTATCTACCACAATATAGTTTGTTGTAACAGAACATTCACATTTAAGTGTGTGTAGTGTTATTGACACAGCCATTTGTTTCACAACCATGTGGTTTCTGGTTCAGTCCCTCAGTACTACAGCCTTGGGTTGACCACTGCCTTGTGAGTAAATTTTTATATGTATGTATTTGTGTCTTACAGTTTGATAATTGATGTTGGCTTGTCATATAGCTGTTTGACAAAAAGAGACTGGTAGTACCAGACTTAAAAGTAAATACTATAGTTGATTTCATTGACTAATCCCATCATTGTGATGTCCCACTATGGCTGCATTCCAATGACTGCAATGAGTAAAAGCTGTATGTGTGTAGAGTGAACACATGATTTTTAAAGATAACATATTTAACATTCACAATTGTTTTCATATATGGTGAATTTCGATTTTCAAGTAATAAGATGTATAACTTGGAGGAAATTTGGTTATTTCTAGCTTAAACAAACCATCTATAAAAGCCTTTCACCCATGCTTTAACTGCTATTTTTAGCATGTTGATAAACCATGAAAATATTCCTTTAGGTGTTGATGTAGCATTGTGATAGAACTGTTACAAGCATACATGATTTGAAGAAGATTGGCTGCTTTTTCTTGCAGTACTCAAAAAGCTCTGACATTGGTTACTCAGGTTAGGCCCGATTGAGCAAACCTGTAACAAAATGTGTTCCAACTGTCATCATTCCATCTTTCTTTGTTATATCAAGGCCTTCATAGTCAAATGTGCCCTTCCTTATTTAGGACTATAGGTGTGTGATTAGATAGTGATATGGTTGCTATATATATATATTAGCCTTGTGTTAGTTTTCATTGAACAGACATATGATAAAAGGTGTTCCAGCTGTGATTGTACAGTCCTTTTGTATATCATTATATTGTAAAAATAATTATTAGCAACAAAAGCAGTATGAATACCAAAAAGTAATATTTATCCCCACTTAAAAGTGGATGTCATGTTAGAACACAAAATACTGTGATATTTACTAAGTGAGAACCTCTCATATGGGCTTTTGGTACTTACAAACACTCTTGTTTATATTGCTAGCAGGTGATAACTCTGCCACACCACTGCCAAAACTACCAGATAATGTGATTTTGGCCATGTCAATGTTAGATGCTCAGGTTGCCATTTCTAGCATGTTGAATGACTGCTTTGTCACACATGTGCACATGGGTGAAAGTAGTTATGAGTTACAGACTGCATTTGTGTATGGGTATGTAGTGTGTGTGTGTGCATGTATGTATGTACAGTAAAGACAAATAAGGGTATATTAAACACCATACAAAATATATTCTCGATTTATTGATGTCATCTCTGCTTCCAGAGAAGGAGAACAGTTCCCTAGTGACAATTAGGGCCATGATATGAGAAGGATGAGGGATAATTTGAAAAACTCTTCAACATTTGACATGCCATTAAGGAAAAAGTCAGTTTGGTTGTCTTGAAGCAGGAGAACAGCTGTGGACATGTGTTTCTACTTTATTCAGTGTTCAATTGATGTCATCAGCCCAGCAGTTGTCCTATGTTTTCTCCAGCAAACAAGATATTTAGACAAATACAAAAAGAGAGTACAACACATTCATGTCCCAGATGATTTACATAAATAAAATGAAAATGAGCTAACAGAAATAACAAGTGGCATGCAGGTATATGGATCCATGTGTGTGCGTGTATAAGAAAGATAATAGTTAAACAGTTACCATGAAGTTGACAGAATAAGGATATGAGCTAGCTTCTGCATGTTATATTAAGCTTTGCATATAGTTACACTACATGTGTACTTTATCCTTCTTCCTATTCTCTCTGTGTATACACATACACATACATATGGATAAATTGCCTGAGTTATTGGAGCATTGCATTGATTGCACCAAGATCACCTGTACTGGGTAATTTTTTCTCTTTCTGGAAGAAATTGGCTGTTGAGATATGGAGACCACCATGTCTAAAAATACCCAAGATAAGTTGTCATGACAGTGCCTCTGTGACTCCTAGAGCTGAGAGCTCACAGTAAGGCAAATGTGTATATTGATACAAACACAGTTGTGTAGTTAAGAAGTTTTCTTCGACAAGTAGAATTTGGTTCACAAAAACTGGTGTTTTTTGTGTACCAAACCTGCTTGGTGTTTGCTGATGTAAAATAGTAACTTAGCTATTAAAAGTGATGCCCTAGCTTGGCATCACTTTTCTTTTACTAAAACCAGTAAAAGAATATATATAACATACTATCAAAGGTACTTGGTAATTCCTGGGGGTTGTATCAAAGGACAGAAGTATATGATTGGAGGGACAATTAACTGCAGTATCTGACATTAAGGTTTTCTTGCTGCTTCATGCATGTATGTAAGCTTATATGAAACAATACGATGTGGTTTGTGGGAAATTCTGGCTGCTGTTTCTGATATTTTGCAGTACCATGTTAAGTCTTCCTTGTTAGATGAGATAGAATATGTTTTGAGGACAAATTGCATGTTGTTTTATCAGGTATAGATATGTCTCACATTTGTTAATACAAATATATGCATGCATAAGGCAGCAATGTATACATCAGTCATTGTTGCTATTTGCATATTGTTGTATTTAAAGGATTCTGTATTTGGAAGCAGAGTTTCTGATTTAGGTTGCTTAATTGAGTATTTAAATTCTTTTCCTTTTACCAGTTTTTACAGCTTTATTATTGTATTGATGTTGTGGTTAACCTATGTCCTGATAAAGCAAATCTATGGTTCTTTTTTTTTTTTTTTCCGTCTGATATCAAAGATTATTATGTTGCAGTGTCTAATATGTTTAACATTATTCATGATAGTAGTTTCATTGGGGGGTTCTCTCAAGAATTTCACTATGAACTATTCATGTCAATGATTCACCTACATCATCACCTCCTCACTATATGTAACTCTTTCTTCATGTGTATCCCACATTCTCTGTCTCTCTTTGTTCCACTTGAAAAAGACAAAAAGAAAGAGGAAAAAAGAGTTGTGGCAAACTGAAGGAAGAAGAAAAAAATAATTTTGATGTTACTCTTTTACTCTTTTACTTGTGTCAGTCATTTGACTGCGGCCATGCTGGAGCACCACCTTTTAGTCAAGCAAATCGACCCCAGGACTTATTCTTTGGAAGCCTAGTACTTATTCTATCGGACTCTTTTGCCGAACCGCTAGGTTACAGGGACATAAACACACCAGCATCGGTTGTCAAGCGATGTTGGGGGTGACAAACACGGACACACAAACACATACACACATACATATATACGACGGGCTTCTTTCAGTTTCCATCTACTAAATCCACTCACAAGGCTTTGGTCGGCCCGAGGCTATAGTAGAAGACACTTGCCCAAGGTGCCATGCAGTAAGAATGAACCCGGAACCATGTGGTTGGTAAGCAAGCTACTTACCACACAGCCACTCCTGCGCTTATGTTGTGTAACAAATTTTCAAATCTCTTTCTGATATTACGACTCGTGTCCAGTTTTTTTGCATTTCTGCTAATACTACTGTATTTTAACTTTTTGTCTTCATCCTCTTCTTGAGAGAATGTGGTTTGAAAGAGATTCAGTTGTTATTTTTCAAGATAAAAGTTATACAAACTTCCCTGTAAGATAGTGAATAAATAATACATGGATTTATTGATGTTAATTTTGTAGTCATTAAATACAAGGCAATTCACATACTTACAGACAATTCAAATTTGTATACATTATATATAGATTATGTATCAATGTGCCAGAAGGGAGGCTAGGCGACAGGTTTATTTAGCCAGAGGGGAAGCAGATAAGAAAAGATTTGCCAATGTTCTGCGCCGTGAGGACCAAAGACTCGAGGTATTTCGTGTTGCAAGACAGTGTAGGAGAGAGAATAGTGATGTTGTAGGAGAGAAATGTGTTTGCATGGATGATGGTACGCTTGCACTAAATGAGGCTGCAAAGAAAGAGGTCTGGAGATGCCACTACGATAGATTGCTTAATAAAGAGAATGAATGGGAGAAAGAGAGCCTGCCGTATGTCGACCCAACAGAGGGACCAGCTATCCGAGTTGATAGTACCAGGG
>NC_068982.1:83396961-83406963 GCF_001194135.2 Octopus bimaculoides | reverse complement strand
CGTTGCCAGTACCGCCTGACTGGCCTACGTAGGATTTTCGAGCGAGATCGTTGCCAGTGCCCCTGGACTGGCTTGTGCAGGTGGCACATAAAAGACACCATTTCGAGCGTGGCCGTTGCCAGTATTGCCTGACTGGCCTTCGTGCGGGTGACACGTAAAAGCACCTACTACACTCTCTGAGTGGTTGGCGTTTGGAAGGGCATCCAGCTGTAGAAACTCTGCCAAATTTAGATTGGAGCCTGTTGTTGCCATCCGGTTTCACCAGTCCTCAGTCGAGTCGTCCAACCCATGCTAGCATGGAAAGCGGACGTTAAACGATGATGATGATATTATATACTCTTATCTGTTATTCTGCTATAACTATGGTAGGGCATGGCCTTTAAGGGTTTTAATAGAGTAGATCAACTCCAGTTCTTATTTCAATTTGGTACTTACATTATCAATCCTTATTTTCTGAATGGCTAAGATATCATTTTGATAAAAAAAGGCGTAACTTGAAACATCTGTATATGCTGGCATAGAAGCACAGACACAGATTCATGTGTGCACATACACGCACACACATTGGGCTTCTGCACAGTTTCTATTCCACTCATCTCATAAAAGACAGTAACCAGATGAGTGGTATTAGGTGCTGTTCAATGGGATTGAATAGAAAACCACATGGCAGTGTGGTGAACTTCTTTACCTCACAACTATGTTTATATATGCACTCATGTATGAATACAGATATATATGTATGTTTGCTTATATATATTTATATTTCCATATAAAAATTATGTGTGCTGTGGTTACATTCTGCCTGATGCATATTCTTGATGATACTGTATAGTCATCCAGTACTTTGCTTAAAACTACATTGTTTCTATGTTTTGTGTTTTCATAATTAGAAATGATTTTGACTATATTTCATCTCTAGTTCACATATTTTCAAGTGCATGTTGTGGTTTTTATCTTACAATTATTTTTCATCATGGAATTTATTTCTCTTCATTCATCATTCAGTGCCCCATTCACTTTATGTACAACTTCCTAATGCTTACATATATCATGTCTGATTTCAGTAGCTACTTGATATTAACTTGGCGTAACATCTATAAAAACTATCATTGATATTTCTGTTGCCACAGCTACTTATTTTTATGTGTGTATAAGTTTTTATAATTGCATAAAACTATATTACTGTATATTTTCCTTCCCTCTCTTTATTCCATTTTATACTAGAACAGGAAAAATCTGGACATTTCTTTCAACCAACATTTGAAAGTTATAACTGTATTAATCATTCCTGATTGCTCCAATGCTCATCTTGTCCTGGAAAACCTGAAATGTTCTGGGATAGGATTCTCCTCATTAAATAATATAACTAGAGGGGAAACAATCTTTGTTTTAAATATGATACCTATCCTGCATTATTAAATATAATGTTCATGAAGGGTTCTTGTGGAAAAAGTTAAAATTTTATTGTGACTAGATTATTTTCTTGATTAAGTATATGGTATCAGTATGCTCTCTAGTTATATTGTTTACTTCATTAGTTTAGCTTACAGCCTACAATCTCATTTACTTCACAAATACCAGCTAATCATTCCAAAAGGGTGTCTACCTACTTTATGGAATCCTCCTTCCCACCACTCCAATCAACATGATTCTGTCAGTTACTCTCCTTTAGAGAAAACTATCACATTTACTTCCAAGTCCACAATACACACACTTGACAAGACACCTCCAAAACTTTCCATCTCTACTCCAGAAGTCTTGTCACAATGTATACATACACTGACTCCTTCAGTACTAACCCTTACAATGCCCCTTGAGTGATCACAAAAACTTCTGTTTGACAGCTGCAATATATCTTTACTTGTTTTATCGCTACTACAACAGCTACCTAACTCCATCCAGCAGCTCTCTTCACATTAATTAGTATACCTATTACTCTTTCACAAAACCTCAAGCCTCTGGAACTTCTTTCCCACTCACATTTTTCTTGCAGATGTTTAAACTTAAAATCAACAATATCAGTCTCAAAAATTTCATTGAGTTTATGAGTATCATGGCCACAGTTTCTTCCTCCTTAGTACTTTCTCAATATAAATCTCCCAATCCTGTTAGAAACTAAAAATCTTGATGAAATGCGGTTTGTCTAGTGTAAAAAAATATCATAAAAATGTAACTATTGCATGAATAGAGGTAAAACTTGGTGATACAACATAATGATTGTTGGTGTAAATTATGTGCTTTTATTTGTTCTGTTGTCATGTCATTTTCACCTGCCCAAATAGGTTGAATACAGGTAAGTTGATTACACATAGTTTTCACATTTACAAGACATCAATTCCTGAGCATCAGTTTTTGTTTTGTCTCAGCTAAATTTGTGCTCCAGTTGGTCTCTGTAACTTGAAAGCTGCACAACTCCAATTATGCCTTCACTACCTCCATTCAAAGGATTTTGTAAGGGCCACATCATTAACAAATTAGTGTTATTTACTCTTATTACTATAATTATGCTCATCTTACAAACCCACCAGTATACAAAGACGTTACATTTGAATCAGGTCAATAAGTAAATTTTTTTTTAACCTTTACCATTTTCTAATGGGTGGTGCAGATGACTGAAAGTACACAGCAGACCTCTCGGAATCATCAAAACAACCATAAATCATCAGGAAGAAATGAATTGAGGCCAGATATCATACTTCATTCCATTTTATCAAAATAGCTGATTTTGCTTCAACTCACCATGTCATTTGAAAGTAAAATGATCAGCAGCATGAGGGGAGCCAACTTCTGGGAGCCAGATGCTTTGTAGTCAAATCTACTTACAGTCTCATGAAATAATTCTCAATCTCTGCAAGGAAGAGGACTAAAGTCTTAAAGACAATACCAGAAGCAGCGGAAAGGTTTTCCCACTGGTTCTGATCAAAGAGGAACAAAAACAACCTCCATACCGTTTGAGGGCAATAAATGTGCATTTTAACAGGCTAAGGGAAGTAACTCTGAGTGAGCTATGGTGGTAGTGTTGGTGGCAGCATTGATATTATTGACATTTCACCACTACCATGACTATTAGTGGTATTTCTAAACTCAAGGAATATAAGTTTGAAAGTAGAGACAATGAAGAGGATTTCCAGTAAGATCTTGTCAACAAATTCTCCATATGGTTTGAATGCACAACATGTCTTCAATATCCAAGTGACAAAAAGTTTCAGCAGAAGTCATGACCTGAATGCAGCCTGACTCCCTTAGGGTGTAAGAAGGGCCAAAACACTTACCTGATAAGAGTTTCTTCTCTGAAGACCTACTGTTCAACTCTCCTGAGAGTTTCTTACTACTGCCATGATCCTCAAAAATCAAAGGAAGAAATAAACCACATGCACATACACAAAAAAAAAAAAAAAAACTCATGCTGTAAATAGGAAGTTCTTTTCAAAATGAAGCTAAAATATTTGAAGTGTAGTCATGTGTGATTCAGAACTTTAAAGAATTTCCCATATCAGTATTTTCCATTGAAAAAGAAATGTAGTGGTATCTCTTACAAACGAAAATTGGCAACATTTGTATGACTTCTTATTTTTCCTGCTTATTATTATAGTGAAGTGACAGATAAGGTACTTTGCAATATTTGATTTTGTGTAAGTTCAAATCTTGCCACAGTTAGTTTTGCCTTTCAATGCTCCTGTGCCAAAATACAAAATTATTATTATTGATGGTAGAATTGGTAGACTTTCAAATGAAATGACTTACATAAATAAATTATATATCTCTTAATTTCGGAGTTCAAATCCCAGGATCCACTTTTCCTTTTATCCTTCTAAAATAAACTGCTAGCCAAATACAAGGGATTCATATTATCCACCCCCTTCTCCCCAAATGTATGTAACCCCATCATGCATACTTAAGCTAGAAATCATTATAATGGATTCTTATGATAAAAGAGTTTTTCCTCATGTGCAGCTAGAATAATATGTGCATTTAATTACTGATTCACAAATTACATACAAGTTAGGTTTTTCTTTTTTTTTTTTGTTTGTGTGTTTCTTGTTAAACTCTGGTTTCTCGTATTTGTCATAATTTCACAATTGTGTTTCCTTTCTGTACTCCCCTCTTTCTCTTCTATTTTGTTTCTAATAAGTTTCTTACTTATCTAAGTGTTGCACTTTTGCTCGGCTGTAAGTGAATGGCTAATCAACTGTATATTTTTGCTTAACTTTCGTCCTATATGCTTGAACTTGCTTTGTACCTAGTGTTGTGTTGTGTTTTAGTGTATTTTGCTCTTCTAATTTTTACCCTTTAAATTATGTTTAGTTTAACACTGTATTGCTACTTCTGTAGTTGTGGAGGAGAGGAGGCAGCAGTAGATATTTATGACATGTATTTTTGATTTTTATTATTTGAGATGCCACTTTGTTTTACATTTTGGGTTTTGCATGAATTTTTTGTTTCATTGAAATAACAACAGTATATCAGAAATGCCATAAATGGTCTATTTTTTAAAATATATTGTGCATATCAGCTTTAGTATGTACTAAGATATCATTCTATCAAAAAAGGTTGGCTCTGTAACAGGTGATCATTACATTATATTTCATATAAAGTTCATTTGTTTTATTGGTTCAAATTGAATTTCTTCTGTAGAGAGTTGTTTTCATAACACAATAAAAATATAGTATAAAGAAAATTTTGATTAAACTTGATGACAATAAGAAATGTGGGATATGGAAATATTGTAGAAATCCTAATTTAGAAAAGGCTAGCATTAATAGTACATGAAACACGCATACTAAAACAAAATCTAAAACTCAGCTCAGATAAATTAAGTTATGACTACTGATAGTTTGTGTGACTGATAGGTGAGTAAGACCAGCCAACAAGTGATTCACATTTCATCAAGGAATATTATGCGATGTATTGCTAGAGATCAGTGTACACTGATAGATAAGACTGATGATGCTATGGAGGCAGACTTTTAATTACAATGAATTTCAGCATTAAAAATTAGATGAAGCAAATGCAAAATTAATTGTAAGATGTTAGAGTAAATAATATCACAGTCTTGAGCAAGGTCAAAGTACTAGCAGTCTGAGATAAATAGTCTAGTGTACAATACCTTTAGGAAAGCATCATCCTATAGAAGACTGTAAAATGCAAGACTTTTTTCTTTGTTTTTGTTGTTTTGGGACAATCAGTGTCATAGGCCAAATTATTTCACACTATTCAGCTAAATGATGTAATATTTATCAAAGTAAAATTGTTTGTCTAAACTTTTGTCTATCATGAAAGTATTCGAATTTCTTACAGTTAATTGAAGATCTAAATAAAATGAGCTCAGGTTTCTTCTATATACACATATTTACATATTCATTTATAATTATATAAAACACTACCCCTACCCATCTCTTTTTACTTTAGATATATCTTAAATGTCATTAGTTAAAAATAGTTAACCTAAACTTCTTATATCTTTTCTATATTGTCCTTTTATTTCATTAAACTAAACTCGTTAATTATATACCATGTTCAAGTCTTCCATATGTTCATGAATGTTAATTTTATATTTCTGTGAGTTCTTCTAAATATCAGTGCCACTTAATTTAGCTGCATTTATTATCTTCCTCATCTGTACATTTATTAATTATTTAGTCCCAGCCAATATGCTTTAGTCCCAGCCAATATGCTATTGTTTTCAAATTACAGTAAGAACTTGATGGGAGAAATGATAAAATAAAATACTAGTGTAAGACATAAGTTATATCAAGTTTGAAACAAAATTAAGCAACTCCTGTTGTTGCTAAAGTAATTAATATCTCACAAATTTTTATCTTATTTTTCAGACCTATAGCTGGTGGAGAAGATGGTGGTGAGGAAGTTGATGGAGGGGGAGAAATTGATTATGCTGACCAAGAATCAACCGAAGAGGAATTTGATGAGTTTCCGGTCATTGGATCTTGTCGTGCTCTTTACCAGTTTGAAGGTAGTCAATATATTTAGATTTCTCTCAACAACAGTTTTATTAGTGATAAAAGAATTGGAAATATCAATTTATGCAAATGTGTGTAAAATAAATAGAAGAAATCAGGAAATATTAGCTTAAAAATTGCTCTAATTACTTTTTAGTCAATTAAGATGGCTTCATTTTTATTTATGCCTTGCAAGAAAGTTAATCTTTTTTATCTTTCCAGCAATGAATGAAGGCTCAATATCAATGGAAGAAAATGAACAGATGCTTATTCTTGAACAAGATCAAGGTGATGGCTGGACTCGTGTTCGCAAGAAAAATGGCTCAGATGGATTTGTCCCTAGCTCTTATATTCAGTGTACATTGTATGGACTTTAATAGTCACTATGGTTCAGTTGTAAGTTGATCAATGGGACAGTATTTTGCTCTCACATGGAATGCAGCAATACATTTCAGCTGTTTACATGTTAAACTACCATTAGATATCAGATGATGAACCGGTTAGATTCCATCAGTGCAACTAAATCATCCATTTCATAAGAGCATTGAAATAAGCATCAAACAAAAATATCTTACAATTCATAAAAAGAAACAAAAAGAAAGAATCATTATCTGCTGAATGGCAAAATAGTGGGGACAGCTAAAGAAGTTAATTAGCTCTTTAGTAATAAGATTATACTTAAGTGCATTGCAGGAAGCATTGTTTTTAGCATGTACTTTGTATAACATGAGACAATAACTGCAGAGTTTCTTTTTCTTCTTTTGTTTTAAATACCTAAACAGTTGGTGTAAAAAAAGTTTAAAATCCTGCAAATTTGTTAATGGTTGCACAGACAACTATCCTTGTTGTCTGTTGACTAGTTTTGAATCAGTGGCTGCACATAAGGATGAATAGTGCACCTAAAATTTATGCTGATTGGAATTGTTTTAATTTCTTAAGATTTTTTCTCTAGTCCCAGTCACATTTAATATTAAAAAAATAAACAAATTTATTAATATATTTCAGAAAATCATATTCATAATACTGTAAAAAAGGAAGTAAGGGTGATGCTTAAAAAGAGAATAATTTCAGGAAAAACAGTGACAAATCTTTTAGTTACCCACAACTATATATGATAAAATAATTTTACATTTTAACTCCAAAATATTTTTAAACTGTCTTCTCAAATTATATATGCTAAGTTAATCCTGATCTTGTAAATTTTCAAATTTTTAGCAATTAACTTTTTATTTCAAATAATTCCTATATACTTCTAATTTAATTTTCATCAGTTATAATTACTCCCTACTCCAAGATCTAGTATATACATATGTACTTTATGAATTGTTTTATAAAATATTTACACCCTAAATGGTCCTTAATCAAACTGCCTTCAGTATACCAACTGCAATATTTCTGACATTCTTGTAGCTACAAAATTTCATTGAAACTCTCACTTTGTAAGTGCTCTTCCACAGTGACCTCTTGGTGTGTTGCTCACATGATCTAAGTATGCATGGGAAAAAGGAAAAAAAAAACCTGTCTTATTCTTAGCCACTATCTCCTGTCTCTTATAATGTCATTGAAGCATTTCACATTTATTACTCTAAAATTACACACACAAGCATATATGTATACATGTGAATGTGTTATATATACACTCACACATATATGAATGCATGATTTCACTTTGTTCTGAACAACATGGAATTATTTCATTAACATCATCTAAGCCTGTTGTACTTAATGGATTTATCCATAGAAATTAACAGCTCTGGTTGTCTTTTATGTGCAACTCTCAGTTGTAGTCTGGTTTCAATGAAAATCTGTGATAAACAAAGGTATACAAATAAAACAATCATGAAAAATATTTCATTTTTACAGATCTTTGAGTGAAACAAAAGGTAAAAGGAAACCTGAGTGTTTCTTCCTCTTCCTTCTTATTTGAATGAACACACTGATATGTTAAATTAGCTGGAAAGAAAGCCAGTGTTATTTACCCATCTATTTTTCTATTTTCTATACTATGTCTTTCTGATTGTGTTTCCAAACTTTTTTTGTTTTTGTTACTTTGTATACTTTCATTATTTCTCAGTATGTCTCTTCCAACACACACACACACACACACACACACAAAGGACCAACTTCCTTAGTTCATGTTCAGCTATAATTATTTGTTTGATATTAGTTTGACACTACAATTATATGTGCAATTAACAATTCTGTTAAAGCTTACTTTAAAAAAATAGTCATACTATTAAAATATAAGTGTCAGGATGCATATGTGTGTAATACTTTGGTCTCCCTCTCATTAACAGAGTTCTGTAATTTCTGTTTCTCAGTCTAGGTTCTCTAAAAAAAAGTTTGTTATGCAGATCCTCTCTTTACTACTTTCTGTTATTTTTGAGTTGTTTTTGTTCATTGTGTATGCTGAATTTACAAAAACATGACTCAAAATCTTCTGAGATGATAAAATGAAAAAGAAAGATATTTGAGAGATAGTAACAATTATTAAGATGTATGTGTCTATATATATATATATATATATATATACACATATATATATATATATATATATATATATATACACTTTTATTAATGTACAATGATGCTTTTATTATTTCATTGCTGATTTATATAATTATCTATTTAGGCTGCATGGTTTGATTGTATTTGTGAGCTTTACAGAAGGGCTATTATAGCTGGGTTAGTGTTAACTTCAAGGCCAGGCATGTGGTTGGATTCTAGTATGATTTTCTTGGGAGGGTTATACAATTGAACTGTAATACTATCAACTTACAAGACTAGATAATTGCAGCAATATCTCCTTAACAGAGCTTCAAAGCTAAACTGTAATGTGATTTTCTTGAGAAGATTACAGTTGAACTGTAGTATAATTCTCTTAGGAGGATCGCATACCTGGATTGTAATGTGATTTTTTAGAAAGATCTCATCACTTTTCAAACTCATGTTATATCTATACAGCAAAAATGTTATATATTTTATGAAATTTCTAAAGATTTTGTTCAAGATTATTTCCTCTCAGTGTAGTAGCTTACGTATAATGGAAATACAAGATAAAAAAAATAAATCAAATCAATTAAGATTGACTGAACACTTCAGAAATTAAATCATTTGAGTATATTCATTGTTCAATGATGGAGGTATCTATGCAAACGTGGTTGCTGAAGAAAGGAAAACATTCTTGTATTTTGTGTGTGTGTGTGTACAAATACATACATATAAAATGTGTGGATTTTTAAGTTTAACAATGCCATTGTCTGTTTGCAGAAAGGCTCTTTGTTGGAAGAACATTTCATGTTCTCCTTGGTATTATTAGATTCTAACGTAATATGTTTTCCATTTGTGTGAAATACACTAAGCTAGGTATGCAACTTTATTTTTAAAAGCAGCAACTTAAAGTATTAACTTTTTATTCAACTATTCAGATATTGAGCTTTTTTTTTTATATATCTAGATATACTTTGCCAAGATTAAATTGCTACCTTAAATTCTGGTGATTTTTGTCCATTGGATAATATTTACAAACATGAGATCTTGACAATTTTTCTCAGATTCAAAACTAAAAGAAATACCAGTTCCTTGTTTTTATGTTATTAAATAAAAATTAAGGTAGTTGAAACTTATTTTTGTTTTTTATTTAAAAGTAAGCTTGCAATCAGAATAGTGTATTAAGAAGATTACTTCAATTCTTCACCAATAATTACCAACTGTTCAATTCTTTATCAACTTTGTGCCAATGATTGGTACTCTGGTTGTTTTGTTTGGATAAATTTCATTTCCTCACTGTGTATGTTTACAGAAAATCAATAGAAAGAAAAAAAAAACAAATTCACATAGATGAATTTTCAGAAATAAAAACATCCCATTTAAAATATTATAATTTTGTATGTTCATTTGAAGAGATTTTTATTATAACTAACAATAAACAAAT
Source organism: Octopus bimaculoides (assembly GCF_001194135.2). NCBI lineage: Eukaryota > Metazoa > Mollusca > Cephalopoda > Octopoda > Octopodidae > Octopus > Octopus bimaculoides. The sequence goes on along the minus strand of NC_068982.1, from coordinate 83,397,072 downwards.
TCAGAATTTCCTTTTACATAATTATTGGCATTTGATCCTATTCTTTGATGCATATATCTTTCATTTCTGTTTCTTCATATATATATATATATATATATATATATATATATA
>NC_068982.1:83393040-83396491 GCF_001194135.2 Octopus bimaculoides | reverse complement strand
AATAATAATAACCAGGAGAATGAAATTGAAATAACTTCCAAAAAAGGAGGGGTATAAAATTTCTACAGCTTGCTTACAAATCCCTAATTATTTGCTTTTGATAATTGTAAAAATTAAATTAAGAAATGTAATTTAACCCACTCCCCCAATCTTCATACTAGTGTGGATTGGTTTACTGTTTTCAGGTCTCAGCTTAGAAGCTACTTAGAATGAAAATATCCAGTTCATTATTAATGCCCAGAATTTTTTTTGGGGGGGGGGTGGATCTTCCCTCATTCCATGCCCTTTCTCGTGAGACATCTGGCTTAGTGGTAAGTTCACACTAGTTCTTTTACTTCTCTCTCAGAGAACTGATTTTATTTAAATCTGTCAGGAATATATGAAAAATGGAGTTAAGATTTAAAAAATGATTTGCTAAAATTAAATAAAAATATGTATAAATAAAGTAATAAAAAAGTAATTCTTGCTATGTTTTAATTTGAATTGCAAATGTTTTGAGTTTCTTCTTTCATTCTTTTTTTAGACATTCAGTTTAAATGAACATTAAATATATTTGTAAATACCTGTATGGTCATCTGCTTAAGATGTTTACTTTGCAACTATAAGGTTCCATGTTCACTTCCACTTTAGCATCTTGACTGTCTTCTGCTGTAGCTTTAGCTTGGCCAGTGACTCCTGAATGGAATCTGGTCAAAGGAAATCATGTGGAAGCCTATCATACATGTATATATTGTTTTATCAGCACAGTGTGAAGAAAAACATCATGTTGATTAGAAAATATCTTGCAGTTCTCCACCAGCAATAGGTTTTGAAAAATAGGAGAACTAATTACTTCAGCAACAAAGGAGTTATTTAATTTTGTTTTAAATTTGGTGTAATTTATTGCTTACACTAATACTTTATTTTATCATTTCTCCCATCAATTTCTTACTGTAATTTAAAAACAACAGCAACCTGACTGACAAATTAATAAATGTCCCTGTGACTAATTAATAAATGTGTGGATGAGAATGCTAACAAGTTTCTTTAAGCAAGTGCAAGTAGTTAGCTTCTAACAGGATTGATAAAATGTGCTCGCTTTTTCATTTATTCTTTTAGAAATTTTTTTGCTTTATACTTTTATGGCAATTAAGACTTCTGATTCAAAATTGAATTTATTTCATCCTGATACCATATTGAATCCAATATAGTTAAATATTTTATCTAAGTATACAAAGGAATAAAATCTTTGTAAGAGGCCCATAGAAATATGCTTGACTTTAGATTCTTGTGTGTTAAATCATGTAGATGAATCTACTGAAATTTGTAAATTGGGCTTATAGAATTAAATACTCTTTACACAGATGATAACATGCCTGTAGTGGTTTGAACTCACAAGATCAATACTTATTCACTTAGCTATTTTGCTTCAGTATGTACAAAGAACAAGAGGCTTACTACAGTCCTTACTATATTCAGTTTGTTTTCATAATACTCGGGCACTACCTTCATGTAACTTTCTTGTTATAACATAGAATTTATTTTACTCAACACTTTGCAAGTGAATCAGTGGAGGCAAAGATGCTTCACATTTACTTGACAATTTATGCACCACATTGCAGAAATCACAATGTAAGTATATCTGAAAGGATAGTCTTATACTGTTGTACTGTTGAATTACAAATAATGCTCATCTATTATGTTCGGATGACCCTATAGCTACCAATGGTATAACTGTATTCCTCTTTGCTTAGGAAAAATGACTAAATTGTGGGTGTGAAGTCCCCATGAAGAGGTCTTTGTAACTTCTAAGAAGAAATTTTAGAAATATTACTTTATTTGTGCGTAATCTGTATGGTTAAAATTACATCAGCATCAAAAATATATGAATTTTCATGGTGGTTATGGCCGTTATGCATAGAATATAATTTCCAAATTTCATAAAGATCCATTCAGTACTTTTTATGTAGTTTTGGATAAAAAAAACAAATGACTAATGTGTGTGTGTGATGGGTGTATGTATGTATAGATATCTGTATGCATGTATATATGTGTATATATGTGTACATATTACATGTACATCTATATATATACATCTACACATATGTATACATATACATGTATGCATATAGATCTATATCTCTATATATATCTATACATATACGTGTATATATACATCTATATGTATACATATACATCTCTCTCTCTGAAACCATTAAAGTGAAAGTATCTGTCATTACAGTATCGAAATGTGATTGTTTCAGTTAGTGGAATAGTTTCATTTTTAAAGTGAAAGTATTTGACCTGAATGTTTTTGTTTCACTTTTGACACGTAATACTTAAATAGTGGAGATATTATGTTGCCGTGGGCTCGAACTATGCAAGAAGTTAAACATTTTTTTTGACTAAAACACAACCAGGACCCTAAGTAAGGCGTGTGTAAAATTTGAATGAAGTTGGTTGTGTAGTTCTCGAGTTTTAGGGAAACACACACAGACATACACACATTATCATTTTTATATATATAGATTATCTCAGTTTTAAAAAAAACCTTTGACAATGTAAATATGTTAATAGTTACCATGGGTAGGAAAAATTACACCAAAAAACAGGATATCACACCCGTTTATAGGTAGAGACACCAAGTTGAAGTGATGCATTTTGAGTAGATATGAATAATAACAATAAACGCATTTAAATAAAAGTTCCTTTAATTCCTACACATGTTTCAAAATATATGTGTGCTCTCCTCCAAAGAAGTAAGAGTTGCTGGAATTCCACATGTATTCATCTTCAGGGAATCAACATACAAATGCGAAATGATGAGGTAACTTACGAGCTATAATGTTACACGGCCAAGTAAGTGACCGTTAGAAGTACTTCTAATGGCTGAAACACATAAATAAATAAATAAAATACATATATATATATACATACATTTTTTTTTTTTAAAGTTTCAGCTTAGAGCTGCGGCCATGCTGATGCACCACCGTGTCATATATATATATTAATAAATTATAGGGTACCAAAAAAATTTTAGAAATTTTATTTACCACCAGTGGTCTAGCGAGAGTAAAAAACAGTCAATAGACTATGTATTATTCATTTAAAATGCATAGATGCCTATAATAGGCCATCTAACCCGCTAGAAAGAGCAGCAAAAGACAACAAAAAATAGGGATAATTTCGAAAGGGAATGAAAAATAAAAACATTTTGAGTTTGTGTTTTCTGAAAACGGTTGTGACTTCGATGAAATATAACACACATCTAGCTTATATTAACCATCTAGACTTGAAAATGAATAGTGGTTTTGCAGGAATAAAACTACCTAAAAGTGTCTAAAGTCGACTGGAAATAAGCATTTTCAAGTTTTGTTGCTTTTTCATGGTTAATTGCAAAATTTTGTGAGTTTGTGTTTTCCGAAAGCGGTTGTGACTTCGATGAACTCTTTGATAAATATAATGTTTTCAA
>NC_068982.1:83378007-83392940 GCF_001194135.2 Octopus bimaculoides | reverse complement strand
CGGTGATGATACAGTGTCAGGATACAAGGTGAAAAGTGAGTATAGAGACAGAAAACCAGGAAGGGTGGGTGTTTAAAGTTCACGAGAGGTGAATGTAGTGAATGGTGTGAACAAGACCAAAGGTGTGGTTGATGGTTAGTATGAGTTGGGGTGGGAAAGAAACAGATGTTGTATAGAAAGAAGGTGATTGGTGGCAGTGCAGAAAGTGTGGAGAAGCAACCGTAAATATCAAATCAATACATAGGTGGGACTTAAGGAAATGATATGTGAATTGGTTCAAAGATAGAAGGATATACAGTGACAGAGATGGAAGTCAGAGACACATAAGGATGGATACAGTGAGTAATGAACAAAAGTGGGGTACAGTTCTATATTTAAGAGATGAGAAATTATGTACATTATTTACATTTGATGGATATTTGTCCTCATCTTGTTTGTTGTTAACATGTTTTGGCTGATATAGCCTCCAGCCTTCATCAGGTGTCTTGGGGAAATTTTGCACCTGGGTTCTCATTCCTAAGGTATTTTTTTATGTTATTATTGTTATTATTATTATTATTCAGGTCACTGCCTGGAATCGAACTTGGAATCTTGGGGTTAGTAGCCTGCACTCTTAACCACTACACCATATAACCGTGGGGTAGGTGTAGTTGATGGCTAATATGAGTGGTTGTTAAGAAAGGGTGATGTAATTCTTACAATTGAATCAGTCACAGAATTAAAGAAAGTGTTCCAAATTTGTAAGCAAGATCAAGAATCAAAATGCCTAAAATGCTTAGTAAAAAGAGAAGTTTTAGGTAACAGAAAAGAAAATGGAGAGCTGGCAACATATGAAAAATAGGTGTGCTCAATGTGCAGAAAGAAAGGAGGCACCAACCCTATACTGCATTCTCACTATAAACATTGGGTGTATATTAAAGATGCAGTTAGAGGTTAGGATAACAGAAGAGAATGATTTTATGCAATAAGCAGTAAGAACAACCAAGAAATGGAATATTTCAACTCCACAGAATACTAGATGTTGATAACTTGTGCTATTCTGGTCAGCTCATCAGCCCTGAAGGTGGCTGTGGTGAAAGTAGAGTAGCCAGAATAAGAATCATGTAAAAAAAAATTACAAGATTTATGACTTCTGACAGTAACTGTGAAGGGTAGAGTATAAAACATCTGAGTGTGATGGTGATGCTGCATATTAATGAGAACCTGAGCACCAACTGTAGAGGTTATATGACAACTGGATGTGAAATGCCAATATGGAAGAGAGGTGAACTTAGAGATAAATTATATAAGAGTAATCAGCCACTCTATTTTTATTACTGTCTGGATGATGAGCAGAGCTAATGACTTTTGAAGACCCTCCAAGACTAAAAGACTTGATGTAATATGAAAGGGAGAAGACAATAATGGGATAGATATGTAATGCATATGTTAGGTAAAACAGTGTCAAACAATACAAATGGAAGACACAAGGAAAAGAATAAAGGTTTTGTCTCAGGATACTGGACCTCATAAAACAGATAATCAAGGACAGATAAAACAGATAACCTCATAAAACATGTCCAGTCTGTGCCAGAATGGGAAAACATACACAGAATAATGACATGAGATGAGATGGATGGAGGTATATCAAATTAACTTACCAACTGTTTGTCAACTAAAGTACGATTCTTGACAATACTGTAGACTTGATGTTTAAGTATTACAGGAGGTAAACGGCTTTCAAATTTTTCAAGAGGGAACAGGGACTTCAGATACAAAAGTGAAGCTTTCGTGTCTGAAGGAATGTCTGCCACTGAAAACACACAGAAAAAAATCATTATTACTACTGCAATAATGTCACCCACTAACACCACTATCTTCACAACCATCATCACTACTAATATCCCTCCTCCACCACACCACCACCAGAGCTACCTGACTAGATGCCTTCTCTCCGTCTCTTATACAATTATAACAATAGTTTCTAACACTCCGAGCTAGCTTATACATTTGTCTCTCCTTTCAACTCATCCCTACCAAATATCTCTTCCTGTGATGCTACTCCTCTTGAAATCACTTCCATAATCCCAGCCTAGACCATGGTCATGTTTTACCAACCAATTGTGGAAAAGGCAAAACATCTTCCACAAAGTAATTATTTGATAGACCTGGGAGACTTAAAATATTAAGAACTATATTATATCAGTATTCACAACAATGTTGGTGTAAATATTTCACTAAATTATACAAACCAGGACGAGTCACACCTAAGGGGAGACAACTGTGCTTGATTTGTTGCAAAATTTTAATTTTAAACGTTAAATTTCAGCCTGATTTCCCAGGGTGAGTTTCTTGATGGCTTTGTATCCTGTCAATAAATCAAATACAACACCACATATTCTTAAGAATATGTCTACACTTGATTGGTTAATACAAGCTATCATTTTGCTAAAATTTCAGTCTGATTTTGTATCAAATCTCTTGCTGCTATATGATTTTGCTGTCGAGATATTTTTTCTCACTTTGTTGAAGATTAGCCAGGCAGAGTTTACAGAGGCCATATACAACTTGTCCATGAAACAAATACTCCTCTGTCTCCTTTTCTGGTATGAACATTATCACAAAATGCTACTTGTCCACCTGCTTATTCAATTGTATTTATATCAACATTAAGAATAACCTATCAAACTCACAGCACCCTCCTATAACACACACACACATGCAAGCACAAATACATGGAATATACATACACACATTAACTTTATACCAGGCATGTGCAGTCAGTAATTACTCAGGGTAGGCAGTTGATGACCTTTATGTAGTAAAACACAAAACGTGCAAGTGAAACACAGGTGTGCGACTGAGTTGAAGGCAGATTTATTTCTGACTTTATAGCATATAAAGAAAACGGTGTTGTAGGAGTGTACGCAACACGTGTACTACAGCAGTACTATGCGTAGCTTAAATACTGAGATTGAAAAGCAGGGGGCGAATTGTCTACCTACTCTACGAAAAAAATAAGATATTTTGCATTTTATTGAATTAGGTGCATATTTTGCCATAAAAGGAAAATATTGCTATCAACCTATTTTATTCAAGGTAGGCACTACCTATCTTGCCTACCTAGGTGGTACGTTCCTGCTTCATACAAACAACAACTGAAAACAGGGACTTGCACATATACATAAATACACACAATAGCATCACATGCATAAACAGAAAATAAGATCACACACACACATGCTAAATGCATATACACAATAGTTTCATACACAGACTATATACATACATATTTCATCATACACACACACACATATACACATTAGCTTCATGAACACACACATGCCAAGTCACTGTTGTCTCCCTTGCGACCCACACCTCATGTCAAATTCTTTTTCCAGTCATCTCACTGTTTCTCTATTTTTTTTCTTTCCTCATCTAACCTTTCTGTACGCTAGGATGATGGTACACTTGCACTTAGTGAGTCTGCAAAGAAAGAGGCTTGGAAGTACCACTATGAAAGGTTACTAAGTGTGGAGAATGCATGGGAAAAAGAAAGTCTTCCTCGTGTGGACCCAACTGAGAGACCAGCTATCCAAGATAATAGCAGCATAATAGGTAAAGCAATTAAGGATATGAAGATAGGGAAAGCTCTTGAATCAAGAAATACCACCAAGAAGCTTAAAATATCTGATGGAGTGGGACAGTCACCTGTAGAGTTAATCAGGCTGTCCAAGAAGGGTTCAAACCCAATAACGGGTGCAGCAGCATTATAGTCAACTGCTACAAAGAGAAAGATGATGCCTTAGACTGAAATAATAACAGAGGTATCAGATTGGTTGACCAGATCATGAAAGTTACAGCTTACATTAAAGAATTCTTACAATTTTCCTGAGTGTCAACCTAATCCACTCTGTTCTTTTGACCTCATCTTTATTTTTTTAGCTCACAACTCTGTTTATACTATGTTAGAATGGTCTTCTGTATTGGCCCAATATAATGTGGCTTTGGGTAGTGCTTCAGCTTTTAGGGATATAACTAGAGCACTAACCAAGACATAACTCTCTGTGTGTGTGTGTGTGTGTGTGTGTGTGTGTGTCTATCTATCTATGAATGTTGTTAACTTACAATCATTCTTGTTCTCTGCTTCTTCACTGTCAAGTGAATTGGGAGTGGCAGTGGCAGAGGCAGCAACAGTAGCAGCAGCAGTTCCAACAGCCAAACACTGCCGTTTCTTCGCTTTATAGATATCAGGCATCAATGTTCTTTTACGACTCATGATCAATTCTGGAAAAACATAAAAACCAAATATTATTCATCAAAGGAGATCAAAGCTTTTTCTTATATATTTACCATTTATATTATATCATCATCATTTAATATCTGTTTTCCATGCTGGCATTGGTTGGACAGTTTGACAGAAAATGGCAAATCAGAAGACTGCACCATGCTCTGCTGTGTGCTTTGGCATGGTTTCTATTGTTGGATGTCCATCCTAATGCCAACTGCTTTACAGAGTGTACTGGGTGCTTTTTATGTGGTACCAGCAGCAATGAGGTCACCAAGTAACTTGTAGGGCTAGACTTCTCAACTGATGGGGAAAATAATATTAAGGGGCAGAAAAAGGCTTCTTGCATTAGTGAATAAATGTGGCTACCTGAAGTGGAGAGGGAGAGAGATAAGAAAAGGAGGTAAAGATGAGATGGAGAGGAGGGCAGGGGCTGTACACCCAAGTTAGAGGGATGTGTATAGAGTGAAGTGGATGAGGGATTGTGAGGCTATGTTGTAAGGAAGAGATTCAGTAGTGACATACTGTGTGGAGGTAGGTGAGGGAGAGTGGGGGGGAATACAATGGTGGTGAACATGGCTAAGGGGAAGTGGGAGGTGTTGGGATGATGGGTCATGGGTGAGGTTTGTCAGGGAATAGATTGTGTTATAGGAATGAGAGGGGCATGGACACACCATTATGTCTTTGATTTTACTTAGGTGGACAGGTCTTCTCAAGCACAGCATATTGTCAATTGTTTCAGTCCTTTCACATCTACTCTGTGAGGCATAACATCAGATCATTTCTTGCTACTTTTTTCCACGTCTTCCTCTTCCATAGTTTCCCTTCACATTTAGAGAGTGGCACTTCTTTATGCAGCTGTCCTCATCCATACACATCACATGACCATACCAGTGCAGTCGTCTTTCCTCTCTTACACACTACATGTGATGCCTGTTATATCCAATTTTTCTCTCAAACACATTTATACTTTGTCATACATGCACACTGGCATTGCACATCTAGCAGAGGAGACTGGCTTCATTCCTTTGAAGCCTTCACATGTCCTCTGCAGTCATAGCTACCCATACACAGGCATCATACAATCTGTCGTTCACTCTGAAGGAAAAGCCCTTTGTTACTGATAAAGGTAGTAGCTCTCTGAACTCACTGCTGAATTTTACTTTATAGAGAGCATCCCTGTACATGGGATCGATGGCTCTCACCAACCACTCATCTTCCTAAGCTTTCACATCAACCACTAAATGAGAGAGTGAGGGACCTTGTCAAAGGCTTTCTCCACATCAATGAATGCCAAATACAGTGGTTTATTTTTCACTAAATGCTTCTCATGCAGTTGCCTTATGAGGAAGATAGCATCAGTAATGCTTCACCCAGGCACAAAACCAAACTGCATCACATCTAGATTAACTCTTTTCCTAATTAGTTGAGGTATGACCCCTTCCGTAACTTTCATGATCTGGTTAACCAATCTGATACCTCTGTTATTATTTCAGTCTAAGGCATCACCTTTCCCTTTGTAGCAGTTGACTATAATGCTGCTGCACCCGTTATTGGGTTTGAACCCTTCCTGGACAGCCTGATTAACTCTACAGGTGACTGTCCCACTCCATCAGCTATTTTAAGCTTCTTGGTGGCATTTCTTGATTCAAGAGCTTTCCCTATCTTCATATCTTTAATTGCTTTACCTATTATGCTGCTATCATCTTGGATAGCTGGTCTCTCAGTTGGGTCAACACGAAGAAGACTTTCTTTTTCCCATGCATTCTCCACACTTAGCAACCTTTCATAGTGGCACTTCCAAGCCTCTTTCTTTGCAGAATCACTAAGTGCAAGTGTACCATCATTTATCTAAACATAGTCTTGCAATCTGAAATACCTCATGACTCTGGTCCTGAAGCTGCAGATCATTAGCAAACTTCTTCCTTTCTGCATCTCCCCTGGCTAAATATACCTGTCTAGCTACCTGGTATAGCTATCTGCTACACCCACTTTTCCACACCTTCCAGACTTGTTTCTTTGCTCTTATGGCCCTATCGATTTCACTGTTCTATCACCATGTCAACCTGGGTCTGGTCGAGATCATGCACCAGCTTCAAATTTGGCCTGTGACCCACAGTAAGTTGTCCCACAGAAGCTTCCAGTTGTCCTCTAGATTACAAGTCTATTTCCTCTGCATATGCTTCTCTAAATCTTTAATTATTCAAAGGATTTTTAAGCTTCCAAATTTTCCTTCTCCAGACTAAGTTGCTTCTTGGAATCCTTGTACTCCAAAGTCACTTACAATTAACCTATGTTGAGGAGTATGTTCTTCACCTGAGAAGGTCATTTGCATTTATGAATAACCATTTGCACTGGTTTTCATGACAATTGTTTGTGACTGCTACCTACGGTATTCAATACAGCTGCATTTTGACATCTCGTTTCAGTGAAAGTTGAAAGGTTACCTGCAATTTGGGTCTCAGCCATAAACCAGCATGCCTTGGAATATTTACACTTACATCTCTGAAATAAATTTCCAGAATTTACCATATAAAAATGACATTTGAAAAAAATCGTGTTTCTTTTTGCGGTTCAGTGTATACCAGTGATGTATGAAAAGGTATGACCCCTTCCGTAACTTTCATGATCTGGTCAACCAATCTGATACCTCTGTTATTATTTCAGTCTAAGGCATCACCTTTCCCTTTGTAGCAGTTGATTATAATGCTGCTGCACCCGTTATTGGGTTTGAACCCTTCCTGGACAGCCTGATTAACTCTACAGGTGACTGTCCCACTCCATCAGATATTTTAAGCTTCTTGGTGGCATTTCTTGATTCAAGAGCTTTCCCTATCTTCACCAATAAATTGATGGGGCTTTGCACATGTGAAACTGTTTCTCTAGGTTGTGTAGAGGGACATATTGAGAAGTTGTGAGGAAGGAGTTACATTTAATGGCCAGGAGGGAAGCTGAGAAAATCCAATTTGTAATAGAAAACATTCTAACATGCTTCTAAATGTGTGTATGTATATATATGACATAAACATTACTAATCTTGTCTTTATATGCTACATGAAGAAATAATATAAAACAAAAATGTGGTGTTGTTGTTTAGGGGGACATCAACCATATCAAACAGACCCCAATATTACACAGTACTTATATTAAACGAGTTTTGATGTATAACAATAGAAAAAAAACCCTCCTAGGTCTGTTTGAAGTGAATTTGTCAACAGGTGCCTACAAATGAAGTTATTGTTTAGTCCAAGGTGAATCTGGGTTCAGCAAACTCATCATCGAAACCATTCTAACTGTAACTACCTTAATGGAAGATTTATTCCTATTTTTATATTTATATTTCTTTATCTGAATAAACATTCCAAGAAGTCAGGGTGGGTGGGTGGTAGGGGTCAGCCATTCTGTTTGAGGCTGTTTTTGTTACCAGTGTGACCATTACTGGACAATATAAGTACCTCTACATGGTAACTCAGGATGCTAGAAAAAGGAGTCACACCTTATCATCTTTGAGATAGGAAGGACATTGGAAAATGTTCAGGAAATACTATCTGAATAAGCTGGGTTTGTCATGCTTGGAATCTTAGATTACAGGTCTGCAAACTCAGAGCTAAGCTGGGTCTAAACAGCAACAAATTGGCCATTCTTATGTTGTTCTATCGAGAATTTGGTCAGCTACAAAGAAATTTAAATTGAGAATGCATGAGTGTAATAGAAAATAACATGTTATTTATTTTGCTGATCATCTGTTTGTCTTCAACAGTCGCCTTATTATACAAAGAAAGTAAGCTAACTAGCTATGTCTGTGTATACACACATACTTCCATAAGATAATATGCAATTTACTTAATTACACATACTAACAGGTGAGTGTTGGCAACAGGAAGAGCATCTGGCTACAGAAAATCTGCTTCAACAAATCCTGCCTAATCCATGTGAGCATTAAAAAGTATATTTAACACATACTTTTAAATGCTTGCAATGGATTGGGTAGGATTTGTTGAAGCAGATTATTTTTCAGTTTAAACTCATATAATATGTATTTTATGTTAGATGAGAAAGACAGATCATCATTGTTTAAGTTTTATTTGGAGTTATTGCCTTTCTAGACAAGTCGTTCTACTTGTACATTCTACTTTGGCATTTCATCTGTCTCTACATTCTGAGTTAAAATTCCACCGAGGTTGACTTTGCTTTTCATCTTTTCAGGGTCGATGAATTAAGTACCAGTTGCATACTGGGTCAACCTAATTGACTGGCTCCCCTCCCCAAAAACTTTGGGCCTTGTACCTAGAGTAGAAATGATTCTACTTTGGCATTGCTTCAAAGGCTTGATGTCTTTTTTAACAATAACCACTTTTACAATGTACTGGGCTCACTTTATCATGACACTAGCACTTTTTACATGGCCAGTAACAGTGATCTCATTAAGTTACTTCTAGGACAAGACTCCTCAACTGGGAGGAGTAGTATTGAGGGACAGGAGGTTCTGGAAGCAAAAGGTGTATGCACACAACTGGGCTCCCTCAATTTGTCTGTCAAGCCTTCTCCTACCCCTCATTTCTCTATCAATCATTCCTTTTAACTATTGCTTATTCTGATGCTGTAATTAAATGAGAGCAGAACTACATATTTCATCATCCCTTTCTGTGCTACCATGCCATCAATCATCTCTGCCACTCCCTGTTCACATTCATCCTTTCCCTCTTTTATTTTCCATTGGTCATCTCTTCTATGCTACCAGTTATCACATCTTCCCAATGACACACATAACTCATTCTACCACAACCCAGTCCACCTCTATTATACCATGCCTGGATGGACAACATAGCGTCACCAATGAACTTGTTAGTCATCTCCTCTGATACAACTTTAGATCAATCTCCAAGAATTCTCAAGTATTCTCCTGTCTTCCATTTCCACAGTTCCCAGTCATTTTGAGTGCATAACACATCTTTATAAATCTATCTTACTCCATATACACCACGTGTCCAAACCAATGCAGTCTTCTTTCTTGCTTGTTACATCTAATTCCTCATATGTTCAGTTTTTCTCAGTATGTAGGGGCACAGTTGCTCATGCACACTAGTACTATGAGGTGGTATAAAAAAGTTCCCAGACTAGTTCTGTAGCACACCAACAGATGGCAGCACACAGCTGTGTGCTCAGTGAGAGCAAGCAGTAACTTTCATGAGGCAGTCTGCTGAGTGACATCACTGTGTTTATTTCACAAGTTGTGTAATTCGAATGTTTGTGATTAAGTATATGCTGTAATCTGCAATCTTGTCATGGACAAGAACAAAAAGCCAGTGTGAAATTTTGTGTTAAACTAGGGAAGTCTGCAACAGAGACATTGAGCATGTTTCAGCAAGCTTACAGTGATGAGGCAATGGGTTGCACACAATGTTTTGAGTGGCATGGATGCTTCAAAAGTGGAAGAATATCCCTGGAAGATGATGAGTGATATGGAAGACCTGCTACAAGAGTCATCCCTGGAAATGTGATATTGTGCATTGAGAATTCATCCCCTAGGGCTAGACCATCAATCAAGAGTTCTACTATGACATTTTAAAGCGCTTGAGGAAGGACATTTTGTGAAGCCGAATGGATCTGTGGAGCATGAAGAATCCAATTCTTTGTGACAACAATGCACCCTGTCACTGAGCTCTTCTCACTTGTGAGTTTCTCACCAAAGACAACATGGCATTGTTTCTGCACCAGCCCTATTCACCAGATTAAGCACCTGAAGACTTCCATCTCCATTTTAACACTGTTGTTGAAATCCAGAGTGAATTGCAGAAGGTCCTTGACTTGCTTATGAAAAACAACTTCCAGAGCCAGATTCCAAAAGTGGTAGGAATGCTGGGACCTGCGTATTGCTGCGCAGGGTGACTATTTTGAAGGAGAGGATGTTAGAAGTTAGGTAAATAAGTTATTTTTTATTAAACAAAATTGTCTGTGAACCTTTTGATAACACCTCGCGCATCCAACAAAGTATGTTTGCTTCAATTCCTTCCAGTCTTTGCAAATCCTCTGTCTTCCTACCATGCAACATAATACTTCACACACAAACATCAATCTGCCCCTCATTTTGAAGAAGCATTTTGTTGCCAGCAGAGGATAGAGGTCTCTAAATTTTTTCCAACCACTTCGTATGTTGGTTATTATGCTTTCAGAATACCTGCACCATTGCTAATTTGATTCCCTATGTAAAAGAAGCTATCTACTCATTCTAGAGAACTGTCAAGGAATTGGAGTATCTATTTGACATGTACCCTTGGTACTAACTACCTCTGTGCACCTGCCATGTAAGAAATTTACCTTCTCTATTAGCCTACATGTTTTCACTACAACTTCTGTGCACTCCCAGTATACTCTTGGTACATTGTATAAAGTAGTTCCTGCCAACTCCTTTTCTATATATCAAACATAGTCATTTCCCTGATGGAAACAATTTTATCTTTCCTACTTACTAATACTTTTGTCTTTGCTAAATTCATTTGAGGCCTCACGATTCCATATCTGGAATCTCTTTTCTAATTGTACTACAAATTCCAGTATAACAACCAGGACAAGGACATCAGCATAAAGGAATTCTTACAGGCAGCTGGTCTTAAACATCTTAGTTATGAAGTGAAACTAAATGAACAGAGAAGGAGTGAAGATAAACTCCTGGTACACCCCCTATTTTTGCACTGGATTCATTTCTATCTCACATACTGTTTACTACACTTCTATACATGGCTTGTAGAGCTCTTACAAGCCATTCTTCTACTTCAAGCTTCCTCAGTGACCACCAGACCAAGGAACCCTGTCAATACCTTCTCTCAGTTGACAAATACCAGGAGTAGGGGCTTATTCCTAACTAGATACTGTTGTAGCTGTTTCAAGAAGGTGGCATCATTAGTACTTCTTAGCACAAAATCAAACTACATTGCATCTCTGTTAATTCTCTTTACCATCAAATGAACTATGTTTTTTTTTCTCTGAATCTTCATAACCTAGTTCAACAATTTAAAACATCTAGTTTACTTTCTCCAATTCATCACTTTTGTCTACATAACAGTTGACAATGATGCTTCTATGACAGTCATTGGGTATGATACCCTCCTGCACCACCTGATTTACTGTGCAGTTGACTGGCCCATATCTCACTCCACTAGATATGCTAAGCATCTCATAGTCCAGTTGCCTTCCCTACCTTAATCGCTCTATCAATTAATGCTGCTATCAATTTTGATGCCAGATTCCTCTGTTGAGTCCTTTCTCCCATGCATTTTCATCAGTTAACAACCTCTTGTAATGACACTCTCATGCTTCATTCTTTTCATTGTCTGTAAGAACAAGGGTGCCATTTCCATTAAATCAGTTATTTCTTTGTTATGGCTAATATGATAGTATCTATGTGCATACCACAAAGAAAATAAGTGATTTGCTTCATTCTTAAAATCTTACCCGTGTACTACTGAGTGCATCCTGACACAGCTTGTCGACATCCAGGTAAGTGCTGAACCAGCAATCCAAACAAGAGCAACCAATATTGTTTTTAGGCATTGAGCATCTATGACTGTGTTGTCTAATGTGTCCTTTAAGCATTGAGTATTCTGGACAGCAACATAAAATATGCTCTTTATTTTTTCTAAAATGGCAGTATGATTTGAAGGAAACTGGTTATTTATTTTTGTAGACTGAATGGCTTGTAGAAGCCTTCTGTTTCCTTTTGTGTGTGCCATTAACATTAGTGCATGTGTGCATGTACCAGTTTAAACATCTCTCATATACACTTTTACCATCTTCTTTCCACAGCATGACATCTTTTAACACCACAGCAATCTAGCTTTAACCCTTTAACATTTAAACCAATTATATCTAGCCAAAATATTCTACCTGATTTATGTTCAAACTGGCCAGATCCAGGCTCTCACACCCTACAATGTTATTCTAAAAATAAACAATCATTTCACTGAAATATCAAAACTATGAGATAATACATGATTAATTCAAACAATGTGAATAAATAAGCATTACATTTGACAGAGTAAGCTAAATGCTAAAGGATTAATATAGATTTGATGACCCAATCAGATATTTTCAAGTTGCTCTTTGAAGACAGGACAATTACAACAAGGCATTTAACCTTATTAAACTTACTTGTATACAGATAGCTTTAGAAAACTTAGAGGTTGACAGAAAATAAATAGGATTTGCTATTTTTCTGTAGAGAAATTTTATTGCTTTGACACTGTCTATAAATAGCTGCAAAAATTCCCAGCCATACTCCTCAAAAGAATAAAAAACAAAATGTTGAACCAAGACTGTCACACACACACAATATACACAAAGAAGAGCAAGAAATCATTTGCAAAGATCCGCATTACAGAACAAATGTGACAATTCCATTGAAGACATTGCTAGTGTAAATAATTGTCAATATCTCTTTGGTTAACAATAACATTACACACACACACTTACAGCTTCAAACTGAAAACATTAAAAATATTACAGATGGGGTCAGTTTTGTTTGCCTGTTAAGCCAGGTAGGGATACACTGGACATGTAGAATTTCTTTAAAAAAAAAAAGCGCCATTTGGAAATGCTATGTCATGCAAGACAGTCGTCCTCTCTTTCTACCCAAAGAAAGAATAGTTGAGGATTCCATTTGGCACTGAAAGAGAAACTATAAAAGGCCTTACACATGATAAATCAGAAGAAATTCTCTTGATTGAGTGTGGTAAGGTATATGGAAATGTATTTAGTATTTTTAGCACCAAGAACTCAGAAAAAAAGTTGAAATAGTGAGATGTAACCCATCCACTTGAACCCCAATATCTGGGGCAGAGAAATATAAAGGTGACAATGAAGTGCATTGGTAACAATACTGATCAGTCACCTTTCAATCACTGAATGGGTGGTCAGTTGGTACAAATGTGATGCAAGGTGACATATGGCTGGGAGGGATCAAGCTGGACCTGAAAATCCTAAAGCCATGCTGAATGCATGCCTTGTAAAGACAAAGGGCATAAGGTTGGTGATGCAGAGGAAAGAATCATAAGCATGCTTGACAAAATGCTTAGTGGCATTTTGTCCATCTTTATGTTCTGAGTTCAAATTCCACTGAGAGTAACATTGCCTTTCATCCTTTCAGAAGATATAATACTGGGGCTGATATAATCAACTAACCCTTCCCCTGTTGTGCCTGTTGTAGAAATGATTATTATTACTATCATTCATTTGCACCTATGAGGGTTGGCTGAAAAGTTCATAGGCTGACCAAGATACTCTCATGCAATGTGACCAAATAAGGTTTATTTTTCAACATAGTTCCCTTTGTGGTCCACGTGCTTTACCATTGATGTTGCAGTGCTTGGATCCCATTGGGGAAGAAGCTTTCATTCTGTTGGCCAATAATGTTATGAACAGTAGATATGTTGTCATCACTGCAGTACTGGTTCTCAGCCAAATGTTTTTTCATGTTGGGGAACAGATGGTAGCCAGATGAACCAAATCAGGAGAATAGGGAAGGTGATCAACCAGTTCAAAGTCACAGTTATGCACAGCAGCCACTGTGCTGGAGCATTGTCCTGATGAAACAAGATGTCTTTTGCCAGCTTTTTAGGTGTTTGGTCTTGAGAGCCTTTCGTAACTGCCTCAGCAAGTTGGTGTAGTACTCACCATTAATGGTGTGGCCCATTTGAAGATAGTCAATAAATACAATACCTTTTGCATCTGAAAAAACTGAAGCCATCACATTCTCTGCAGATGAAACAACCTTTGTCTTCTATGGAACAGGTGAGGAGGGGTGTCTCCACTGCATGGATTATCTCTTCATCTCTGGCTCAAAGTGATGAACCTAACACTCATCTAGGCTTAGGAATCATTCAAGGAAACCAGCTGGATCTGTCCCAATGTTAAATTTTCCCTTTTGACCAGGTTTCAGATGTGACATCCATGAAGCAGAAACCTTTGTCATGCCAAGTTCATTGTGCAGAATATTCTCAACTCTCTCACAGGACATGCTAATAGCATAAGCTATTCGATTTATAGTCAATAACCTGTCATCCATCACCATGTGGTTAACATGATCAAGGTTTCCCTCAGTAGTGGCAGTTGCAGGGTGTTCAGACCTTGGGTCATCTTCAAGACTCATTCTCCTCCTAAAGTCAGCCGTCTACTTTTGCACATGTCAGCATGAATATCATGCTGACGAGGGTTCCAGTTGATCCGATCAACGGAACAGCCTGCATGTGAAATTAATGTCCACAGACACATGTACCCTTAATGTAGTTCTCAGAGAGATTCAGCGTGACACAGAGTGTGACAAGGCAGGCCCTTTGAAATACAGGTACAACAGAAACAGGAAGAAACAGTGAAAGAAATTTGTAGCGAAAGAATACAGCAGAGTTGGCTACTGCCTCCTGCCAGAGCATCGTAGAGCTTTTAGGTGTTTTTGCTCAATAAACACTCACAATGCCTGGTCTGGGAATCGAAACCGCGATCCTATGACTGCGAGTCTGCTGCACTAACCACCAGGCCATTGCACCTCCATACATATATACACATATATATATACAAATATACATACATATACATTCATATATACACACACACACACACACACACATATATATATACACATGCATATATATATATATATATATATATATATATA
>NC_068982.1:83373861-83377695 GCF_001194135.2 Octopus bimaculoides | reverse complement strand
ACATTCGAGCGAGATCGTTGCCAGTGCCGCTGGACTGGCTCCTGTGCAGGTGGCACGTAAAATACACCATTTTGAGCATGGCCGTTGCCAGTACTGCCTGACTGGCCTTCGTGCCGGTGGCACGTAAAAGCACCCACTACACTCTCAGAGTGGTTGGTGTTAGGAACGGCATCCAGCTGTAGAAACTCTGCCAAATCAGATTGGAGCCTGGTGTAGCCATCTGGTTCACCAGTCCTCAGTCAAATCGTCCAACCCATGCTAGCATGGAAAGCGGACGTTAAACGATGATGATGGTATAAGCGACCAAGTCTGTAGTGGGGGTGGTTGCTCTGGGAGTGTAGCAGCAAGAAAAAGAATAGCCTGGGCTAAGTTCAGGGACCTCCTACTTCTGCTCGCAACTAAGGGCCTCTTGCTCAGGATGAAAGGTAGACTATATGATGCATGTTTGCGAACTGCCATGCTTCACAGCAGTGAAACATGGGCCATGACTGCTGAGGACATGCATATGCTTGAAAGAAATGAAGCTAGTATGATCCACTGGATGTGTAATGTCAGTGTGCATACACGACAGAGTGTAAGTGCCCTGAGAGAAAAGTTGGGCATAAGAAGCATCAAATGTGGTGTGCAAGAGAGACATATATATATACATATATATGTACATAAATATATATACACACATATATACATACATACATATAAATAGATGTGTGTATTTTTCCCTTGTTAACAATTAACACAGAAAAAATAGATAAATAATTATCAGGGCATTATTCCAAAGGAATAAAATGGTGTAAAACAATGTAATCGCTTTAGGTAAATGAAGAAATGAAACTCGTCAATATGACATTTTAACAGAATATGATGGATATGTATAGTGATTAAC
Source organism: Octopus bimaculoides (assembly GCF_001194135.2). Taxonomy (NCBI): domain Eukaryota; kingdom Metazoa; phylum Mollusca; class Cephalopoda; order Octopoda; family Octopodidae; genus Octopus; species Octopus bimaculoides. The sequence goes on along the minus strand of NC_068982.1, from coordinate 83,376,812 downwards.
TGAATGCTTATTAAGTTTTTTTTTTAAAAACATTAGAGGATATAACGTCAAAGGTAGCCTAAAGAAAGAGGAGGGGTAAAGGAAACAAAAAAAAAAAACCAAATAAATGAGAAGTATATAACGATATGTAAATTAAATAAAACCCTAAAGTCTTGGGAAAAGATATATCTAGTGAATGTGAAATGTAAGAAGAAAATTAATGTTTAAATTATATATAATGATAGATATCCCTTATATGAACTAAAGGTGTGTTTCTGCCAATGTTTACATCGGTATGCATGCTCTATAACCATGTTTACAAGGGGATTTTTAGAAAAAGAATAAAAAATAGTTCAGAATTACAGAGAAGACAGAATTCCTTGCCTTTATCATAAGGGATTGAAATTGAGAGAATCAACCAATCTAATTGTGGTCTTTTAGATATCAAATTAATTTACTAAGCCCTATACTGTTATGTTTATTCCTATCCCTAAATGTAGACTAATGATTAGAAATTCTTTTAGATAACTGAGAAGATGAACTGCCTATATAAAAAATACATCTTTACCTGAAGTAATTTTACACTGGTATATAGAATTTTTAATTTTAGAGTTAATTGACATAAACTTGATTCTGTTGTAATTGACTTCAGATACAATAACCTTGGTATTAATATTTCTAAGGGGATGGATGGTATTAGCTAAATTAATGTTACAAGCCCGAATACACTTGACAACAACACTGAAGCCATCAGTAAAAAAATGCCGATGACCTGACTGTGGTATATGCGTCAACCTAATTGAGGGATCAGAGTTCTCTTTCAAACAGGGTCGATGTTTCACAGTGAAAAGCAACTTCATGTGCTTCGAAGAACCTGATATATGTTTTAACCTGTTTTGGGTGTCATGAGTAGTACATAGGCCAAACCAAAAACAGTCTACATGAAAGACAACTCTGCACAGATCCCAGATCAAAATTCCGAAAAACGGAAAAATAGCATTCAACAAACACATCGACATTTGCGTCAATAACAGACAACCCAGCTTCAGAATATTTCCCCCCTATCAATTCAGGGACGATACAACCTGTTGTCAGTGCATTAATAGAGTCATTCTTCATCCAAAAATATAAACCCCTTTTGAATGCATCCACCACAAATGACTTTATCACCAGAGCTTCAGAATAACACACATGCAAATATCAAAAACGATATATTCAAAATAGTCACTTCACACAAATTTATTCAGAACAATTCCAATCACTACTATTCCAGTCACAAAAGGTCACTTTGAGGTCACTTGACCATTTAAGAGGATTCCACCAACATCCTGCTACTGTCATACCACTCCCGCATCCTTCTTCTTAGCAACCTCCTTTATCTACTACTACTGCTGCTTAAACAATTAAAGACAATAATTCCTATGAAACTACTAGCTGTTGCTAGAACTCCCAATAGTAAAAATGAGAGACAGAGACAGACTGAAAAAAGGAAAAATGCCCCTTGCATTTGAAAACTGTGGAAATATTTTAAAAAACATTTCATTTAATTTTTCCACAATTTAATTGTTTTTCATACTTTACTCTAAGTTGAAAAAGTCACAAAGACTGAAACTGGTACTAAAATGTTCTTCATGATTAAAGTTATTTTAGCATTGTCTACCTTGTCTTATTTTCCTTATACATATCAATTTGGGTGTTCCCTTTTAACCTTCTACATACATATATAAAGCGGATTTATGGAAAGAAGTCCCAAAGAACTCAATAATCATACAATTAACAACTACAATACTACTAATAACCATAACTCTATTATCCCCCCAAAATATAGACATAACACCACCCACTAATTTAAATTGTAATTGTTGAGACCCAAATGCTTGTGAAGTAGATAGAGATTGTAAAATGAAAGTTGTTGTATACCAAGCAACTATTATTACTCAGGATTCCAGTAGATACATATATGTGGGTTGCACGAAAAAATCAGTTAAATCAAGAATTTATAACCACAAATCTTCTTTTAGGGACCATCGAAAAGAGAATAGTACAGGTCTATCTAAAAAAAATTGACACCTCAAAAGAAAATATTAATTACTCCATCTCTTGGAAAATCCTATCAAATTTGGTTCAGTTTTTATCTCACTTGCCCAACAGGTCTTCACAAGCTGAGTTTAGTGTTCAATGAAGGAAGGTTGGCATGGGTGCCAGTCATCGAATTTGGTTCAATTTCGATTTCACTTGCCGAAACAGGTCTTCGCAATCAGGGTTTTGTGTCCAAAGAAGTGGGCTGGCTACACCTCTGGTAAAGGCCACGGGTTATGGCCTCACTTGTCTTGCCGGGTCTTCTCATGCACAGCATATGTCCAAAGGTCTCGGTCACTAGTCATTGCCTCGGTGAGGCCTAATGTTCGAAGGTTGTGTTTCATTCCAGGTCTTCCTGGGTCTACCTCTTCCACAGGTACCCTCAACCGCAAGGCTGCGGAACTTTTTCACATAGCTATCCTCATCCCTTCTCGCCATATGACCATACCAGCGCAATCATCTCTCTTGCATACCACATCTGATGCTTCTTAGTTTCAACTTTTCTTTCAAGGTACTTACACTCTATCGAGTATGTACACTGACATTACACATCCATCGGAGCATACTGGTTTCATTCCTGGCAAGCTTACGCATGTTCTCAGTAGTCACGGCCCATGATTCACAGCCATGTAGCATGGCTGTTCGTACACATGCGTCATACAGTCTGCCCTTTACTCTGCGCGAGAGGCCCTTTGTCACCAGCAGAAGTAAGAGCTCTCTGAACTTTGCCCAGGCTATTCTTATTCTAGCAGCTACACTTTCAGCGCACCACCCCCACTACTGACTTGGTCACCTAGGTAATGAAAGCTATCAACTACTTCTAGTTTTTCTCTCTGGAATGTAGCAGTTGTTCTCTGCACATTTTCAGTGTTTATTGCTCCTGAGCATCTGCC
>NC_068982.1:83362594-83372594 GCF_001194135.2 Octopus bimaculoides | reverse complement strand
ACATGAACAAAATAAATATTCCTCTGATCAGACCATTAGATGTAGAAACAACAGATCATTTTCAAAGCCTCAATAAAGACTACCTGCAAAAAACTGACCTAGAACCGGAAACAATATTAGACCATCCTCTCAGATCATTAAAATCAATACTAACAAATTGCAAAGGAAGATGTATAATTCTGAAAATAGGACGGAAAACATAACAAAGCCAGGTAAAATAAAACAACCAAAACACAAACTTGAAGTCAACATCAAGAAAAATAGAAACCACAAACAGAAAAAAATCCATTTCTTAATGTCAGGACAACAAACACCAGAGAAAGAAACATTCCAAGAGGAAACATACCCAGAACAACTGGACGTATACATCCTAAGATAATTAATCTTTCCAAAAGAGATCTTGACAATGATGAAACCCAACTCCTGTTAAAAGGCCTGAAATTTACACCTACATCAACAGTCAACCACCATGAGCTAAAGGAAGATATCCAGAAATTCTGTCGCAAGTTATGACTTGTGGAATTCTTCACCACCAATAATAATAATAATAATAATAATAATAATAATGATTAATAATAATAAAACCGAAGATTCCTTAGTGAGGAATAAATCAAATTTCACCCCACCAAAAGGCAGAAATATCTACCTTGACCAATATATTGATACCCTATCAAACTTCCCCCTAAAACAAAATACCAAAGTTAGGCCGAACATAAACAAATCAGAGATGTCTGCACTTAAACGCATACAAAATGATGAAACAATAATAATTAAACAAGCAGATAAAGGGGATGCAATCGCTATCATGGATGTGGAATACTATAAGGATTTGATTGAGGACCAACTGAAACATACAACCTTCTATTGTGAAATACCCTCGAATATAGACCACCACATCATAAAGAAGATCAACCACCTGGTTTCAAAACACAACCCACTCATTGACAATGAGACTACATCACCAATTTCGAGCCAAAACCCAGCAACTTTTACGGATTACCAAAAATACATGTCAGAAGATATCCAACAGGCAGTAAAAGAACAAGGAAGTGAATACATAAAAGTGCTATATCCAAAAGATTTAAAACTTAGACCAATTATAGCTGGCCCAGCATGCTCTACTCACCATCTAAGCAATTTCATCGATGTTATTTTGAAACCACTATGTACCTACATACCCAGCTTCATTTGGGATGACATCGATTTTCTATCCCATCTTCCCAAAACCACTGAAACAAATTCAATCTTACTAAGCTTTCATGTAGTAAGCCTTTACACCAATATCACACATGATCTATATATATATATAAAATTGAGAATGAATGTCTGTGTGTGTGTGTGTCTGTGTGAATCCTTAAAACTCCAGAACTACACAACCAATTTCATTCAAATTTTACACATGCCTTACTTAGGGTCCCGGTTGTGTTTTAGTAAAATAAAAATTTTACTTCTTGCATACTTCCAGCCCACAGTAACATCATATGTCCTCCACTATTTAAATATTACATGTCAAAAGTGAAACAAAAACACTCGTATCATTCGAACCAGAATCTCAAAAACATTGTTATTATTAAATTTATGCATTTCTAATCAATTTGGAGATATTTGCTATTGAGTTGCAGATTTTTAACAATGCATTTGGTGATTATTTGCTTTATTTCTTGGGCAAAATTTACAACTTAGAATAAAAGAATAAAATTATTATTTCATTCAAAAATTGATGAGCTTTGTTTTTAGTGATGACTTGAAATGGTAAATATTTTTTCTAACTGTATTTGGTTGAAAAAACATACTTTTCTTTATATTAAGCAATTCATTATAATTACTTTTACGATGTGCCTAAATAAAAACCATCATTATAGATCAGCATTTCTCAAACTCTTTTGCGATTTGGCTTCCCTTGGACATTGAAAAAATTTATTTCGGCTCCCCTGTGTTGTTGAAAAATTTAATCCAGCTTCCCATGTATCTGACATAGACCGGCCGGCCCATGACAAGGAATTTAGATGCTCCAATAATGTGCAATGGTACACGGATGATTATCAAAAAATTGTGCTGCCGAGTTCTGTAGGCAACAATCTTGAATGAACCAGCCACTGGCTAAGACATACTTATAACTTCCATGTCCCTTACCCACTTCAATACGACCTACAAGTTTAAACAGATGCAATTTCCCATCAAACTCTGCTTTCCCATGACAATCAACAAGGCGCAGGGACAATCAGTGCAAGCGGTTGGTTTGAATCTGACAGAGCAAGTATTCTCACACGCACAACTGTATGTTGGCTGTCCCCATGGTCTTTCTATTTGTGCACCCGAGGGAAGGATGAAGAATGTTGTCTACCAAGAGGCACTCCAATGATAACAACGGCAAATTCTACTGCTCCAATTTCAACTTCGCAATTTTTTCATCATCCTGTCAGCCCACGTAAGTCCAGTCTTGCTTTGCTCTCCTTACTAACTTACCATGACATTCTTTTTTTTCTACCAAGATCTGTAGCCCAAACACCACTTCGTATCCACTTCTTCCTCTTTTTTATGTCTTCGTTTCTCTCTTTGCGTCATTCTCTGGCCAGGTGAAACCGGGCTTATCTGCTAGTTTAGGAATAAAGGCAATTAAATACTAGGTAGATAAACATAGAGAAGCAATTCCCAACAGATTTACAGTAACATTTATATTAGACTCAGTGAGACTTATTCTGGTAAACAACACTTTCTTCTTCAATGGAAAGAACTACATCCAAATTAAAGGCATGGCTATGGGAACGAGGTTTGCTCCCATTTATGCGAACTCGGTGATGAGATACTTAGAACAAAAACTCTACCAGGAAATAGAGGAGAGATACAGCACTGAATTTAAGAAGTATATTGAAAAAGCATGGAAGAGATACCTCAACGATTGCTTCATAATCTGGACAAAATCTCAAAACACTGTGGAAGAATTCAACATCCTCCTGAACAACCTACACCCATTCATCCAATTTACAAAGGAGATGAGCAGTACCAAATTACCATTCCTAGATATAATGGTAATTAAAAAGAACACCGCCATTACCACAGATATATATTATAAACACACAGATATACTGAATTTTAAATCGTGCCATCCACAGCATACAAAACGTAACATCCCATACTGCTTAGCCAGAAGAATCTGTACCATTGTAGAGGATCTAAAGACCAGAAATCAGCGCCTGATGGAACTGAAAGAATTTCTGCTCAAACAAAAATACCTGTCACTACTAACAGAAAATGGTATTCAGCGGGCTTTGAAAATACCCATACAACAACTGAGGATACCGCAAAGAAGAGAAAAACAAGAACAAATCATACCATTTAGAGTAACACACAATCCATGCCACCAGAACATCTTCAATATCGCTAAAGCAAACCTACCAATCATTGCACAAAGTAAGGAATATTGTCTTTATTGTCCTTTCGGTTGTAAAATAAACGGATTAATCAACAGAGTACAATGTCTGCAAGTTGATGAGTACCTCATATTCCCCTCCATTCTCTTATTGCTATATAAATTTAGGGTAAAAAACCCCTTTTACCTACACCTACTTATTGCACTTGGTAAATCACTAGTGTAACAATAATTGGGTACCCTCCCAGCAGTATATTGGATAGATATCCCTTAGTGGATTGGATTCTCAACCCCTAACTCTCTTGGATTATATATATATATATATATATATATATATATATATATACACACATATATACACACACACACACACACACACATATATACACATTCAGATATAATAGGTAAAGCTTAAGATGTAAATTTGACTGGAAAATGTAGAGGTCAAAGGTGAGAAACAAATACAAAAAATGTTTTGTGTGGTGAGTAACCAAAAAACATTTGACAATTCATAAAAGACAAAAGATGTTCACATAATTTTGTCTGAATTCTTTTTAGTGGCAGTGATTAGATTAGTGAGGATAATTTGAAAGAAGAGATTAACTTAGCCCCTAGATTAAATGCTTCATAATGTTTCTTTTTCCCAACTAAAGAGGATACTGTTGAATTGTCATGTGTATAAATACTCAGTAGTATTCTTGAAGCCATGTTGTACCTCTACAGCAAGAAACCTGTTCTACTTGGCCCTTCCTCTCATACATTAACTCTTCATCTAGTATAAAGCTGCCTCTCTCAAGTTTCTTAAACATGCAAGCTGTATGGTGACTTAACTAGTGCTACTGCTACAAAATGAGAGTAAAAAAAAAAACACAGAGTACACATTGTAAAGTGGTTGGCATTAGGAAAGGTACCCAGCTGGAGAAACCATGCCAAAGCAGACAGAGGTGCATGATGCAGTCCTTGGGCTCATTTGATCCTTTCAAATTACCCAACCCATGCCATCATTAGAACATGTCAATTAAAACAGGATTTCACCAAAATTTGCAAAAAAAAAAAAACCCCAAAAATGTATAATTTTGTTTTTAATGCAAATTTTACAAGAAAAAAAAACACGAGGAGGAGTGACTTTGTGGTAAGTAGCTTGCTTACCAACCACATGGTTCCGGGTTCAGTCCCACTGTATGGCAACTTGGGCAAGTGTCTTTTACCGTAGCCTCGGACTGACCAAAGCGGACTTGGTAGACGGAAACTGAAAGAAGCTCATCCTATATATGTAAAATATGTGTATGTGTGTGTATATGTTTGTGTCTGTGTTTGTCCCCCCAACATCGCTTGACAACTGATGCTGGCGTGTTTAGGTCCCCATAACTTAGTGGGTCGGCAAAAGAGACCGATAGAATAAGTAATAGACTTACAAAGAATAAGTCCTGGGGTCGATTTGCTCGACTAAATGCAGTGCTCCAGCATGGCCACAGTCAAATGACTGAAACAAGTAAAAGAGTAAGAGAGAGTATGAAAAACAACCAACAAAAGGAGATTTGTAAATTTTTTTTTCTCTATCATCCATTTCCTCTTTCATGACCTGTGTATCTTACATATGTAATACTTAATACCTCATGTATATAATAATGTCACCCACTTTTGGTTGTAAATTCAGCTGAGTTGTTAAACCTATTGAACTAAATTAATAATGTTTCATCAACAAGTGAACATCATTATCATCATCATTTAGCATTTATTTCCATGCTGACATGGGTTGGACTGAAGAAGTGATCATTATAGAAAATGGTTAGAGAGAGAAGATTCCACTTAAATGCTTTGATTAATTTTGAATATGATAAAAAATTTGCAAGGTGATGGTGATTAAGATTATTAAAATTTCCATTATTAAGCTGGTGTTTGGAATATAAATGAAATTATGGCAGAAAGTTTAAATTGAAATACTTTAAACACAGCTTGGCAGATGCAGTAGGTTGGTATCAAAAGAATTAGTACCATAAATTTACAAAGTTCACTAAAAGGTGTTAGAAGTTACAACATTAAACTAAGATAAGGAATCAATCAAAAATATACAAAAATTAGTTTTGGGACTCCGCCATTTCATTAAAAACTGAATAATCAATAGTTATATTACTGAATGTATGGCAAATTGTGATAGGGATATGAAATTAAAAATAAAAAAAAAAGAAAGAAAAATAATTAACATCGACAAAATAGGCTATGTTTATCAAGGATAAAGTGAGAAGGAAGTTAAATGTGGGAATGTTAGATAAAGTTTAGAATAAAGGCAAACTTTCTGTGGCACAATACATGAACTGCTTAAAAACCACTTGCAGGTCACACACCAACTGACTGTTATAGAGACAGACAGGACAGATATATTATTTATAGCCAGACAGAGAAGGAGTGTTAACTATAGACCTCTGACCTTTGACCTGCATCATGTCAAACTCTTTACCACCATTTTCTAATAAAATAAAAGAACTACAAAGATAAAGAAAGAAAATACCCATAACAGTTATTGACTCCTTAAACTATTGTGTAGTGTCAGGCTAAGAAAGAGTTCATTCCTATCTCTGCTGTTGTTGACTGCAGTGTTAGAAATCTAAATGCATGTAACCCACTATTACATATGTGTCACTGCTTTTGCTTCACTAACACACTACTACTCTCACCCCACTACACTCTAACAATCTTCATCCCTCATCTCTCATTCAATCAAACCCTCCATAACTCTCCTGTATTATTTTTCGGTTGTAAGTAATGAAATTAGTAACTCTTACAACAATTTCATATCACCATCTCTGTATTATTAGTCACCACTCCAGTTCCTCTGAACTACTTTCAACTGACATCGCACCCTACCCCTTCATTCTTATCATTGTTCTCTACACATATTTACTATTGCTCAGTTCAACTCTGTTTACTATTCACTACCTTCACCTCTCACCCATCACCACCATATTTACCTGCTTTGTGGCACCACTTCAGTCACACCACCCAACTTATGTAAATTCTAAGTAGCAATGAATCCCTCCACAACAAACCTGTCCCTACTCCTTCCTCTCAACATCACACTTAAACTAACCACTCCATCTCCTCCTCCTCTTTCAAATAAGGAAATACTTTGGTGTTGTGAGTTGCCATGGAAAAAGCATCCAGTACACTTCCTTGAAGTGGCTGACATTAGGAAAGGGATCTAGCAGTTATGGAAACTGAGATACTGGAGCAAAATGTCAGACTAACTGGATCTTGTCTGACCGTTCAACCCATGCCATCATGGAAAACAGATGTAGAAATGACAATGATTATAATGTAAATAGCTGAAGACATATTTCAGACAAAAATTAGTCTAGCTTGTAAACAGTCTACATACATTGAGTATGATATCTATCTATCTATCTATCTTTATGGACGAACGGTAGACGCATCAGCTCCATACATTTTCATTAGTTTTGCTTTCAAAAGTGTGTATGTCAATTGAATTTTATATAGCAAAGTTGTGCAACAACTCATAGATTCTGTTGTGCAACTTGTTTGCACAGGAAATCTGCCCTGTGTGACATATTTCCACATTTTACAAAATTGGTTTCGGCTTTCTTAGCCATTTTTGTTTTTGAGGATGGGGTCTTCAAGCCATGAAGGCGATCATTCAATGAACGCTGAATTTTGCAGCCTTTCTTTTGACATTGACTTATATTCCCTTCCCCACATTTAAACGAAGGTGTGAAGAAAAAGGAAAAAAGCATCACACAGACAGATACAAGTGTTAACATGAACGTTAACACCGCCACCACCACCACCAAAAACAAAAATATAACCAAGGTTACAAGACCATGCACGAATACCGTCAACAAAGTCTCTGATGTCAACACCATTTCTGCTGACGCCATCACCACCACCACCACCACCACCACCACAAACAACAACAACAACAACAGCAGCAGCAGTTCAACTCAACCTTTGCTCTCTTCACCAGCAGCAACCAAAGGAGAGAAGGAAAAAATGAAAATAGCTAAACCTTTCCCACAGCAAATAAAACTAACAATACAGAAAAAGAAAAAACAAGTCACAACACCACTGACACAGTCACAAGTGCCACATCTGCCACCAACACCAGCGCCAGTACCAGCAACAACAATAACAAAAAAACCAAACTTTGCTGAAGCTTTGAAGCAAAAGGAAACAATTGTCTTATACCACACAACAGATAATAGAAATGAGAAAATTGATAACAAAAGAAAATAATGAAGTCCAATTAAACATCCCCGAACAAACATTACAAGACATAAACAAAAGGACCATCATATACAAAGTTATTAACACAAAAAGTAGGAGGCCAGAACGGGCCAGTACAGACAAGATTGAGAAATGCTTGCACTCAATTTGGTCTGACAAACAACACATCGCTTGGTGGCATAAATTTGCCCATGTCCAAGTGATTTTTTGAAATGAAGAGTTAGCAAAGAAATTTTCAACGCTAACTCTTCAAACACAAGAAATAACAATGATACCTAGTTACCTTGGCCAAAGGGTAACAAAGGTAACAATAAAAAATGCACCTCCAGCAATAGACACACTATGGTTGCTATTGGCCATATGTGTCGACATGGAGAACATAAATATCCTCCAAATCACCGTTGGAGAAAGCAACAACTGGACAGGACAAACAATACAAATCTTGTTCCACATAAATGAAAAAGAAATCAAGAAAACTCCACCTTACATCCGTGTGTCACCAGATCAAAAACTACATGTAGTGGTAGAGGGCAGGCGGCCTCGTTGTTATTTATGCGACAGCGAGGCACACCTCAAAAAGGAGTGTCCGACTGCCCTAAAAAGACAACAACAAGAACTAACAAAACCTATAAAATAAACCTTGCTGCCCACACTGCCATCCACACAAAAAACAACAAAACCAATATCGGCAACATCAACAATGGAAAAAACTACAAAAACTGCAAAATTAACAAACAAAGAAGAAAAAAGAAAAGACAATACAAAAACTGATCCCCCTTCCCCCACATCACATACACCACAACCAAAAATTCAACAACCAACAACACAACCACTTACACAAGCAAACACAGATCCATATAACATGCCCCTGCCCCCTTCCAATTCCTCAGATATTCCGTCTGAAGACGAAAGTAGCGAAGACTGGCAAATAGCCAGGAAAGGAAGGAGGAAAAGGGGAAAAAAAAAGATCAAAAACAAACACAAACAAAGCAGGGAGATTAACATCTCCCGAAAATACTTCCAACTCCAACACGATCAACACCAATAATAACATACCAAAAACAATGCTCACAGCAATAGACACTACAAACACAGGGCTGATGAAATACATCAACTCAAAAACAAACATTACAAATAACGACATTCAAACAAACAATCACCCACACACAACACCACCAAAACACATAAAAATATACCACATAACACCAGCATTGCACCACCAAATAAAATCCCTCTACCCCAATGCAGTAATGAGGTGCCAAAAATATTTGTCCAAGAAATTGTACAACAGCTTCCTTGATGAAAAATCCAAGGAGACAAAACTTTCAAACAGTAAGTAACTCTATTTTTCTCCGTCTGCAGAGGATGGGCGGTAGTGGCACAGCGGTTCTCTTTCGCAAGAGTCTGGATCTCGAAGTAAAGACGATATTCATAGACCCGGAGGGTAGACTGGTTGTGCTGGATGTCGAAGGTAGCGATGGGTGCGCTTTTCGGCTGCTAGCAGTCTATCTTCCTCCTTTAACAGGTCGGACAGATTTCTTTTCGACGTCTAGAGGTATTCCTGGGAACGTCTTGTCTTTTACTTTTAGTGGGGGATTGGAATGCTACCTTGGACATGCATCTAGACTACGTGGGCAGAGATAGGAATAGACGGGGATGCAAATGCCTCAGAGACCTGCACAGACGCTTTCAACTGTCTGACAGGTACCGACTCAAAACACCCAAATGTGCCAACGTGGACATGGAGCAACCGCATTGGGTCGTTGAGATCGTATCTAGATAGGATACTGTGTAGGACAATAGATAGAGATAGCGTAGGATGTCCACAATTCCACACAGTCAGCTACACAGATCACAAACTAGTGACGTGTATGCTAGACTTAGATAACGCACATAGGCAGGGTCCCGGTTACTGGAAACTAAACGCATCTTTGCCGTCGAGACAAGTTTTCAGAGACCGGATTAGCACGTTAGTAAAGAGGGCTTTGACGAGAGCCATCATCAACAAAAAATGGTGGTTTGCCCTCAAGAGAACAGTAAGAGCGGAAGCAATTAGATATAGCAAGGCACTAGCCGTAGATAGAAACAGAGTAGAGGGAGAGCTAGTGAACAAGTTAGAGGAGGCATTAAGAAGCGGCATCGCATCCGACGTTTTGGCAGCGAAATTGACCCTCAACCAACATTTCAACGCCAAACACGAAGGATGTGCTGTCAGGGCAAGGATGCGTGCTCTAAGGAACGAAGGTGATGGAGCCACGCAAGAGGCCCGGGTGGCAGAGGTGCAGTGGGGCAACAGAGCCACCATCCGGTCTCTGGTAGACGAACAAGAGTGCGAATTGCTTGAGCCGAGCAAGATGTGCGAGGCCTTTCAGCGGCATTTTGCCCGACTGT
>NC_068982.1:83361646-83362507 GCF_001194135.2 Octopus bimaculoides | reverse complement strand
AGGCGGAGTGCTGCGAAGGTGCCATCACGGCAGCGGAAGTGAGGGACGCAATGGCGGGATGCTGGAATGACAAATCTCCGGGTTTGGATGGTCTGCCCTACAAGCTTTACAACTGTATGCCAGACTTGTTAGGAGACGTCTTGGCAGCGGTGTACTGCAACTGGCAGCAGAACGGGAGCATTCCCGGTTTTGTGAGCCGAGGAGCCGTATCACTTCTGAAAAAAGATTCAAACAAGGGGGACATCATACATAACTTTAGGCCTATCACTCTCCTCAATGCAGACCTGAAAATTTTGGCCAAGGTGTTAGCCAAGCGGTTGGCGCTTGTCATCGAAAAACTGATCGGCAAGGCGCAAACATGCGCCGTGCCAGGCCGGAGCATCGATGACAACCTCCATCTGATGCGCTACATCATAGAGAGGGTAGTTACGGAACCTGGCATGGGTGGGGCCCTGATCAATTTAGATCAATCGAAAGCGTTCCATAGGGTAGCCCATCAATACTTCGAGGCTGTCCTCATAGCGGCCGGTTTCGGTCCCGTTTTCCGCGGCTGGATGGCTGCTTTGTACAAAGGCATCCGTTCAGTAGTTCGCGTCAATGGGCACCTATCAAGACCTTTCCACATTGCACAATCGGTCCATCAGGGATGCCCCCTCTCATCGCTTCTGTACGTATTGACTCTCGAGCCACTACTGCGGGAACTGGCGACGCTGAGGGGTATCCCGCGAGAACTGGGGTGTGGGACGAGCGTGTCGGCATACGCGGACGACGTCACCGTCATAACGTCTAACTACGAACATAATGAGCTGGTCGGCGAGACACTGAAAGACTACGAAGCGGTGACGGGAGCGAAAATCAACC
>NC_068982.1:83355970-83361107 GCF_001194135.2 Octopus bimaculoides | reverse complement strand
TCTCCATGACCGAGCTGCAGTCGTGGATCAAGAAGAGTCTGAGGAAGGGCGAATGGCACCGCGAGTGTCGCGTTGCTCTCCAGCAACTCTGCTGTCCCGGGTCGACCTTGAGCGACTGCATCACAACAAATGCATTCTATAGGGGATTAGTGGAGGGGAGGTACAACGACGATCTCGGGGCGAACCTGGGCGTCAACGAGGGATACCTGACCCACCTGTTCAAGATGACTTTCGGGCCAGGACCTATGGATAACTTCCAGAGATCCCTAGCCTGGAAGTGCTACCGAGGAGCACTACCCGTTTGGGATAAGCTCTACTGACACGGTTCGAGAAACACAGGGCCAACCTGCCCGAGATGCAGTCAGAGTGACGAGACTGTTCTGCACGCAATCATGCAGTGTCCAACCATTTCCAACCTGTGGGCTTATGTCGAACGATTGCTGTCACATGTGGGATGAGTCAGTTTATCGACCGAGTCTATTGTCAATATCGTCACGCCTTCTTCCTTTAAACGGGAAGGATGAGCTGTTTTTATTGTACTTGTGGCTATGGCGAAAGAATGTGTATGGTGGACGCGTCTGAAAGGATTAGAGACAAACACTTTCCTCTCTGGTCAATCTCTCATCAACTTTTTCAAGTATCACTTGAAAAGGAAGGTGAGAGTAGAGAGGCAAGTGTTGTCTAGCAAATGTTTCAAAAAAAGATGGATACATGTAGCAAGAATGGCAAGTATAAATGACGAAGCAAACTTTGAACGTGGTTCTATAGAACAGTAAAAATTTTATAAGCAGAGAGTTACTTACATTTCTTTCGTAAAATAAAAGTGTATTTTGCAAATTGTAACATTAATGACCGAGGTTACAGTGGTCTTTTTCGTAGGTTTTTCTTTCCACGAATAACCTCCCCATTTATTGGGAAGTTTTTGTAATATTTATTTTCTTTCTTTTGTACATACCCCAAACGTTTTTTCGATGCCTTTTCATCGTGAGCCCCATTTTATTTATTTTATTTTTTACTTTATTTCGTCCCCTTGAAAAGAAAAACTCTACATTGTATTTGTCCCTTCTGTGTTGAGCCCTGTGTGGCTAATAAAAGAAATGTATCTATCTATCTATCTATCTAGGTGGTGGAGAAGAGCAATGACTCTGAGTCTACTGCTGCTGCCTCAACCACTACCACCGCCACCATCACCTGTAAAAACTCTGCTGCTACAGCAGTCTCACTTGCCACCACCACCAGTAACAACAACAAAAAGAGCACTATGGTCACAATTGCTGTCCCCACCACCACCACCACCACCATCACATCCAAAAACTCTGCTGCTAGAGAAGTCTGGCCTGCCACCACCACCAGTGACAACAACAACAACAGCAACAACAACAGGTCACTGGCCGTCAACACCGACACCACCACTACTTCAACAAACTCTGCTGCCACTACCACCACCTTTGAACCTGGCAGTACCAACACCACTGTCAACACCACCATCAACAACTACAACAAGATGAACAAGATAAACAACACCACAACCGCCACAAAAAACATGTCTGCCAGCACCACTAAAATAAATTTTGCAGATGCAATTAAGGAAAAAAGAACAATAATAACATTCACCCCAAAACAAATTAAAGACACAAAATCCATTCTCACGAAAGAAGGTGACACCGTACAACTACACATTCCTAAAGAAATAATCGAAAACACAAACAAGAAATACATCACATACAGACTCATCAACACCAAAACCAAGCGACCAGAGAATTTCACCACCAAAAAGATTGAACTTTGTCTTAGACCTATATGGCCCTATCAACAGCATGTTACTTGGAGGCGCAAGTTCGCCACCATTCAAGTGCGCTTCCAGAGCGAAGACTTAGCAAAGCAATTTTCGACACTCTCTCTCCACACAGATGACTTGGTGATGATACCTAGTTATCTTGGACAGAGAGTGATGAAAGTGACAGTAAAGAATGTACCTTCACAAGTGGAGACGCAATGGATAATATCTGCCATATGCCTCGAAATGGAGGAGGCAAATATACTAGAAATTGCAGCTGCAGAGGAGAAAAACTGGGAAGGGGGAAAGAAACTCGAAGTCCTCCTCCACATCACTGAAGAGGAGTCCCAAAAATCCCCACACACAGCCAACTGGCAAAGGACCACAAGTTGTATGTAGTAGTGGAAGGAAGGCAGCCACGCTTATATGTATGCAGCAGCGAGGCACACCTCAAAAAGAATTGCCCAACTGCCGCGAACCAAAAACAACAACAAGGGCAACTACCAAAACCCACGAAGAAACCCCTACTACCAATACCACCATCAACACTCAAAACAAGAGAAATACCAGCAACACCGACAACTGAGAAGAAAACAGCAACTGCAAGAACAAGTGAGGAAACAGGAGAAAAAAAAAAGAAAATTCCAAGACTGTTTCCCCCTTCCCCATATCACATACACCTCACACAAATAACAAGCAGCCAACACAAACAAAAACAGCAACACAACCACTCACACAAACACATACAGACGCTCACAATTTGCCCTTACCCACTTCTGATTCCACAGAACTCTCGTCGGAAGACGAAAGTAATGAGGAATGGCAAATAGCTCAAAAAGGAAGAAGGAAGAGGAGCAAAAAAAGAAAAGCAAACACCAACAAAGCAGGGAGATACACAACTCCTGAAAACACTCCAGACACCAACACAAGCACACACAACAACAACACAAGCAACAAAACCCCCAAAGTAAACACACACTCAATGCTCACTGCCATCAACACAAAAACAAACGTAACAAACGAAGAGATAAAAACCAGCAACCACCCATACACAACACCGCCAGAACACATCAAAATACTACACATAACACCAACCCTGCACCACACACTAAAATCCATTTTTCCCAAGGCAGTTGGCAAATGCCAAAAATACCTGGCGAAAAAACTGTACAGTGATCTCCTGGAAGAAAACTCGAAGGAGGAGACACAAAAAATTCTCGAATGATAAGTGACTCTCTGTTCTTGTCTTTAGAACTCTAACACTCACATCAGGATTATGCTCAAGATTCGTTGTGTAAATGCGCGTGGCTTGGGGTCCCCTTGGAAACAAGGGTACCTCCTAAACGACATAAAGTCACATAAACTAGGAATCATAGCCATAAGCGAGATCAGACTCCATGATCCGCGGGCCCTAACATCCATGTTTGGCAGACAGTTTAACATTTATATTGCTTCCTGTCTGCCGAGAATGGGCAGTAGTTGCATGGCGGTACTCTTTCGCAAGAGTCTAGATCTCGAAGTAAAGACAGTATTCATAGAGCCGGAGGGTAGATTGGCTGTTCTGGATGTTGATGGCAGCGATGGGTGTGCTTTTCGACTCATATCAGTCTGCGCACCACCTTTAACAGGTAGGCCGGATTTCTTTCGACGTCTAGAAGTATTCCTAGGAACGTCTTGTCCTTTACTTTTAGTGGGGGATTGGAATGCTACCTTGGACACACATCTAGACTACGTGGGCAGAGATAGGAATAGACGGGGATGCAAATGCTTCAAAGACCTGCTCAGACGCTTTCAACTGTCTGGCAGGTACCGACTCGACCACCCGAATGCGCCAACGTGGACATGGAGCAACTGCATCGGGTTGTCGAGATCGTATCTAGATAGAGTATTGTGTAGAGGAGTAGATAGAGATAGCATAGGGTGTCCACAATTTCACATAGTCAGCTACACGGATCACAAACTCGTGACGTGTACGCTAGACTTAGATAAGACACATACGCAGGGCCCCGGTTACTGGAAACTAAACGCATCTTTGCTGTCGAGACTGGTTTTCAGAGACCAGATTAGCACGTTAGTAAAGAGGGCTTTGACAGGAGCCATCACCAATAACAAATGGTGGTTTGCCCTCAAGAGAGCAATAAAAGCAGAAGCGGTTAGGTATAGCAAAGCACTAGCCATAGACAGAAATAGAGTAGAGGGTGAGCTAGTTAAGAAGCTAGAAGAGGCAATTAGAAGTGGCATCGCATCTGCCTTTTTGGCAGCGAGGTTGGCCCTAGACCAACAATTCAACGCCAAACACGAAGGGTGCGTTGTCAGGGCTAGGATGCGTGCTCTAAGGAACGAAGGTGATGGAGCTGCGCAAGGCGCAAACGTGCCCCGTGCCGGGCCGAAGCATCCATGACAACCTCCATCTGATGAGCTACATAATAAAGCGGGTAGTTAAGGAACCTGGCATTGGTGGGGCCCTGATCAATTTAGATCAATCGAAAGCGTTCCATAGGGTAGCCCATCAATACTTCGAGGCTGTCCTCATAGCGGCCGGTTTCGGTCTGGTTTTCCGCGGCTGGATGGCTGCCTTGTACCGAGGCATCCGTTCGGTAGTTCGTGTCAATGGGCATCTCTCAAGATCCTTCGACATTGCACGTTTGGTCCATCAGGGATGCCCCCTCTCATCGCTCCTGTACATATTGACTCTCGAGCCACTACTGCGGAAGCTGATGACACTGAAGGGTATCCCACGAGAGTTAGGATGCGGGACGAGCGTGTCGGCATATGCGGACAACGTCACCATCATAGAGTCTAGCCAAAAGCACATCGAGCTTGTCGGTGAGATGCTGAAAGACTACGAAGCGATAACAGGAGCAAAAATCAACCGGGATAAGTCAGTGGGCTTGTGGCTCGGCACCTGGAGAAGCAAGCCCATGCCGTTAAGCAGTGCCTCCGTCATGGGGCGTTGGACTGCCAGTCCGGTTGAGTTCCGAAGCGTTCCGATGGTCAGGCGATCCGTTTGCTGCCAACACCCGTTAAAAGGAGGACTGGGCATGCCGTGGTTGATGATGTGCAGACACGCACTGAGACTGCGACATCTCCAGCTCTACATAGACAACGGTGAACAAGTGTGGTCACCGTTTGTGTGGCGCGCTTTCCCGCAGCTCGTCTCCATTACCGAACTGCAGTCATGGATCAAGAAGAGGCCGAGGAAGGGCAAATGGCACCGCGAGTGTCACGTTGCTCTCCGGCAACTCCAACACCCCAGGTCAACCTTGAGCGACTGCATCACAATTAATGCATTCTATGGTGGATTAGTGGAGGGAAGGTACGATGACGATCTCGGAGCGAACATGGGCGTCGATGAGGAAT
>NC_068982.1:83348935-83349871 GCF_001194135.2 Octopus bimaculoides | reverse complement strand
AGATTGGAGCCTGGTGTTGCCATCCGGTTTCACCAGTCCTCAGTCAAATCGTCCAACCCATGCTAGCATGGAAAGCGGACGTTAAACGATGATGATGATGATGATGATGATATATACATATATATACATACATATACATATATATATACATATATATACATACATATACATATATATATATACATATGTATACATATATATATATACATATATATACATACATATACATATATATATACATACATATACATATATATATACATACATAAACATATATACATATATATATACATATACATACATATAACATATATTTATAGAATCTAAATAAATCAGTCATCGTTATTAATCCTATCAAATCGTTATGTTGATACTTTAAAAACAAAATATTTATGAGACAAATAAAGGATATGTAATCAAGATAAATAAGAGACTATAAATAATAAATTACAAAGTAAAACTAAATTAGGTTACACTCATATTGCAACCATCGAGATCTAAATTATATATCAAGTCAGTAATAATAAGATTAAATAAATTAAGGGATTTCTTAACCAATATTGTATGCAGTGTCAATATGTTTCTTGTCATTTCAACCTGTTTAAGACAACTTATAATGTTGTCTGTTATTTGCTGTCTGCTATGAATTAATCAAATCTAACCCTGAAGAGATACAATATTCCATATTTTATAACATACAAGAGTGAGTCAGAATATTGCATCGAAATGTTCATAGGTCATTAATAAAGTCTTTACAATGGATCGCGTTATAGCTCTTATTTAAATTGATATGCACACAAAATTGTATGATAAACAACCTTTCGTATGAGAATTTTGCTACATTGATAACAGGTACAATATTTTTATCAAATTTTTGGTAGAGATCTATAAATACAAGCATATATATATATATATATATATATATATATATATATA
>NC_068982.1:83346741-83348925 GCF_001194135.2 Octopus bimaculoides | reverse complement strand
AGGATAGCTGTGTGAAAAAGTGCCACACCCTAGCAGTTGAGGGAACCTGCAGAAGAGGTAGGCCCAGGAAGACCTGGGATGAGGTGGTGAGGCACGACCTTCGAACATTGGGCCTCATCAAGGCGATGACTTCTGACCGAGACCTTTGGAAATATGCTGTGCGTGAGAAGACCCGGCAAGCCAAAATCGAAGGCCTCAGCCAGTCTGTTCCAACTCTGGCATTAAAATCCCCCAGTAGAATGACTTTATCAGAATTGGGGATTTTTCCAAGTATGGCTCTCAGCTGGGTATAAAAGATTGTTTTATCTTCATCACAGCTAGTCAAAGTAGGCACTTATTAGAATAGCAAACCGCTTACCTTTCAAGTGTAACCGTAGCGTCATTATACGTTCATTTATAGGGACAGGGAGCTCTTCCAACTTCTTAAGGATATCAGATCGGACTGGAAAACCAACGCCAGCCTCTCTGTGCTCCTCCTTCTGCCTTCCTTTCCAAAAAAAGGTGTATCCACCCCCTACTTCCTCAAGCTGACCATCACCTTCTACACGAGTCTCTGAGAGTGCAGCTATATCAATTTTATAACGGTTCAGCTCAATGCGTCTTTCAGGCCTCTTGTCCATCAGAGTGCGCATATTCCAACATGAAATGTTTAAGTTCCATCCAGATTTCATAAATAAAAGACGCTTTGTTTTTTGAGCGCAGGATGGATATCCGTCAGTCGCGCTAAACTGACCAGATATGGAAACACAGGCAATTTTTGTTCACCTTTTCTAGAACCTTCCCGGTCTCCGGGTGAGCAGTGCCCTCTCCAAATGGAGCTGCTCAGACACCCATGCAGCAACCAAATCCTACCGCTGTCTTGGGCAACAAGGAGACGACTTTATATCTAGCATGGGCCGCCTACGTGCAGGTCGCTGACTACATGCTTCCAACCCATCAGGTCTGCATGCTTCACCACCTTCCCATCACCGCAGGACTTCCAAAAAAAAAAATCGATAAAAATAAACATATATACTAAAAATGTAGAAAACATATAATAAAAATAAAATAAATATATATGAAAAATAAGATAACTATATATAGGAAAAAAAAAAACGCACATGTCGAGCAGAGGTCGGCAATGCCTGTGCTGAGTTTTAGGTCCAATGAGGCTTGCACAGCACCTCATAGACCCTCTCCACTTTATTGACATTATACAGAGACAAGTCGGAGTAAGATGTCTGGTGCC
The DNA here is from genome assembly GCF_001194135.2 of Octopus bimaculoides. Lineage (NCBI taxonomy): Eukaryota > Metazoa > Mollusca > Cephalopoda > Octopoda > Octopodidae > Octopus > Octopus bimaculoides. The sequence goes on along the minus strand of NC_068982.1, from coordinate 83,347,697 downwards.
AATATAAGTCGCAGGCTCAGGGAAGTGGGAGCGCCGTGATCTCTAGCACAAACCAAAGATCCCCAAAATGTCCAATGCTATTCCCTGCATATTTGGTTTTATATTAGAGTGACCTTCTCCTAGAGACATACTTCAACAAAAGCTGAGGGGCACCTGACTCCCAGTGGTCTTTCAGCACGCCGAACACCATCCCAGAAATTTGGAAATATAGACAGGACACAGATGTATGTCAATAGCCAGCTAGAGGAGATGTTCTCCTGTGGCTAAAAGCAACAGTAACATTCACCCTTAGAGTTTAGCCGCATTTAAGTGGCAAATATACTTCACATTGTCGTGCAGTTACTGTTTATACCTTGTTCAGAAATTTAACATTGCTTGTTTTCACATTTTCGAGATCAGTGAATATTTTCACTGGAAAAAGTATATACGTATTTGCATTGGGATATCTTTCTCATCGAAGATCAGTGATTGTTGTATGCTGATGACGGGTAAATACCCAGAAACTCGAGTCCGTGCGTATCACAGATCAAGATGGGAAGGATGTTTTCCCTTTGCAAATACAGACAGGACACACATTCCTTCAGAATATAGATTGGTAAAAGTTTTTATTTTTCATTTCCTTTCGAAATTATCCCTAATTTTTGTGGTATATAGTCTTTTGCTGTTATTTCTAGCGAGTAGATGTCCTATTATAGGCATCTCTGCATTTTAAATGAATAATACATAGTCTATTGACTGTTTTTTTTACTCTCGCTAGACCACTGGTGGTAAATAAAATTTCCAAAATTTTTTTGCTACCCTATAATTTATTAATAATGATAAAACTCTTTTTGGATGATTTTCTGAAGGAATTTCGGCATTTTTGTATTTACTGCCGATTAGGTAAACCGCAAATACGCGGTATATTTTGAAAAATTAGACATAGGAACACGAACCATGCTGCTTATTTGACTCGT
>NC_068982.1:83344919-83346083 GCF_001194135.2 Octopus bimaculoides | reverse complement strand
CCAACATACTGAGAATTCAGAAATAGCAGCCAAAGAACTACTGATTCCAAAACTACAAATTTTACTCTAAATTGATAGCGATATTCTTGATACACACAGAACAAAAAACTGTTTTTTCTTCTGTGTGTATCAAGAATATCGCTATCAATTTAGAGTAAAATTTGTAGTTTTGGAATCAGTAGTTCTTTGGCTGCTATTTCTGAATTCTCAGTATGTTGGAGAAGCAGGTTACTGTCAATCCCTATATATTTATGATTATAAATGATTTTACCGAAAAGGTTTTTTCATACTGAGCTACCCGGCAAAATTGTTAATTATTAATTTTATTACTAATTGACGATTCCCTGCCCTGCATATCTATATTTTAATATATTATACATATATATATATATATCATCATCATCATCATTTAACGTCCGCTTTCCTTGCTAGCATGGGTTGGACGATTTGACAGAGTTTCTACGGCTGGATGCCCTCCCTAACGCCAACCACTCTGAGAGTGTAGTGGGTGCTTTTACGTGCCACCGGCACGAAGGCCAGCCGGGCGGTACTGGCAACAGCCACGCTCAAATGGTGCATTTTATGTGCCACCCGCACAAGAGCCAGTCCAGGGGCACTGGCAACGATTTCGCTCGAAAGTCCTTACACATGCCATGGGGACAAGTGCCAGAAAGGCGACGCTGGGCACAGGTGCCATCCCAATTTCGCTTGCCCCAATAAGTCTTCGCAAGCTGAGTTTCGTGTCCAATGAAGGAGACGACGTTGGCATGGGTGCCAGTCATCGAATTAAGTTCGGTTTCGATTTCACTTACCTCAACAGGTCTTCTCAAGTGGAGTTTAGTGTCCAAAGAAGGAAAGGTACACATAAGTGGGCTGGCTACACCCCTGGCAGAGGCCTTGGATTTAGGTCTCACTCGGCTTGCCGGGTCTTCTCATGCACAGCATATTTCTAAAGGTCTTGGTCAGAAGTCATCGCCTCGGTGAGGCCCTTAACTGTTTGGGTGTGGCACTTTTTCACGCAGCTATCCTCGTCCATTCTCGCCACATGTCCATACCAGCGCAATCATCTCTCTTGCACACCACAGCTGATGCTTCTTATGTTCAACTTTTCTCTCAAAATACTTACAATCTGTCGGGTATGCACACTGACATTACTCATCTATC
>NC_068982.1:83340195-83341132 GCF_001194135.2 Octopus bimaculoides | reverse complement strand
TACTACAACCTTCGTCCCCAACGTCAACACGACATCTCTACGTACACAAGCTACCAACAGCAACCGCAGCTTCTCTCAACACTACTGTTTGTGTGAATTGTTTTACCACGAAATAACAGCCAGAATTCGACACCTGCGAGAAACACCTGTATCAAGTAGCCCGGCTCGGCATAGAAGCCTCAACTGCACGACAAGTGACTTAGCTCTGCCTCAACCTCTTATATACAGACTTTCAATCTACTGTGTACCTTAACCGAGAACTGGTATTTCTTATCCGTGTTACAGACACTTTTCTATGCTCTGTATCTCTTGCATTCACATACATATATTTGTATACATACACTCTTTTGTTTACATGACGGCCTGTCTTATATTGTTTTATTATGTCGCATTCACACTCACACAGACATTCTAGTTGACAACCAATAAACCTTACTGTTATACATCTTTACCGGTTGAGTCTCTATCTTTTCCTTACTGGCATTTCCATGCATTTCACATGCGAATTCTCTTATGTTATAGTATATGACATATATTATATTTTTGTGTCGACCATGCGACACGTTAAAAGGAGCCTGTTCCATTCATCACCATTCTCCTTTGGTTCGCACGGTCGTTTCTCTACATATATATATATATAAATACACACACACACACACACACACACACACACACACACATATATATATATATATATATATGTGTGTGTGTGTGTGTGTGTGTGTGTGTGTGTATATCATCATCGTTTAATCGTCCGCTTTCCATGCTAGCATGGGTTGGACGATTTGACTGAGGACTGGTGCAACCGGATGGCTACACCAGGCTCCAATCTAATTTGGCAGAGTTTCTACAGCTGGATGCCCTTCCTAACACCAACCACTCAGAGAGTGTAGTGGGTGCTTTTACGTGTCACCCGCACGAAAACGGCCACGCTCGA
>NC_068982.1:83333847-83338234 GCF_001194135.2 Octopus bimaculoides | reverse complement strand
CAAAGGCTTTCTCCATGTCAACGAAGGCCAGGTACAGAGGTTTATCCTTGGCTAGATATTTCTCCTGCAGCTGTCTCACTAGAAATATGGCATCAGTGGTGCTTTTACCTGGCACGAACCCAAACTGCATCTCATCTAAATTGATTTGCTCCCTAATTAGTTGGGCTATGACCCTCTCCGTAACTTTCATAACCTGATCTAACAGCTTGATGCCTCTGTAATTATTAGTGTCTAAAGCGTCACCTTTACCTTTGTAGCAGTTTACTATGGTGCTGCTACACCAGTCATTGGGTATGACTCCTTCGTGTGTATATATATATATATATATATATATATATATAGCAGCCTTTGATCAACATGTGCTTTTGTAAGCTCCCAGAAAATTGCTAACAAATTTCTAAAAAGCTGTAATTTATACAGCAAAAAAAAAAAAACCTTAAAAAGTCCTGAATTGAAGAAATACAAATTGAACTATATAAAACAAGAAGAATCTTTTGTGAATGTGTGAAGTGTAAACATTGCAAATAACAACATGTGGATTTTACACAAGTTTTAAAATAACTGATTTTCAATTGGAAAAAAAAAAATAATCACAACCTGAATAACTCATGAGTGAAACACAATGCAACACATTGAAAGAAATACCATCTGTAATATATAGAAGAGAAAGAAAGAAAAAGCCCTTAAGAATATACGAAATGTAAACATGTGTATTGTACTAAGCAGTACACGGTATTACAATAATTTGAAAAGAAGTTTGAAATCTTCCACTGCCTTGGAAATACCCATCTTTTAGGAAAAACTGGATAAGTATCTTCATGCATTTTCTGTCATTTATTGATAGCTATTATTAGACGAAAGTAGAAAGTGAAATTTACATAAGGTCTTTTCTCTATGTTTTGCTTTTGACTTACGAGATTATTGATTCTTGTAGAGAGGGTCAACATTGCTGAAGAGCAATGGCTACTCAAGAACTTCAGCACAGACAGAACGAAAGAAGCAGGAGTTTACACGCTTCTACGCTCACATATGATCCCACATCAGCACTCTTGATGCAATCTTCGATAATGAACACCACAAAGATGACAAGGATGGAAGCACAGATGTAGATGAAAGATGTTCTCCCCCACTTGGTAGACGCTCAAGGAAACAAAGACGGTTTCAGTGAGAAACCTGTCAGGAAAATACACCCAAGTGAATGTGCCCCTACCACATTCAACTGAGAAATCATAGAGGTGAAAGAGCCAAGAAAGAACAGTCAAAAGGAGCTAAAATGAAAGATGAAACAGCTGAAGAAAGCAAATCTGACTGCCCATACAACAAAAAGGATAAAAAGAGGCAGCAGACATGAATGTGCAAATTCTACTTGAAAGGTGTCTGCTGGCTTACAGAGGGAGATGCAAGCTGCCGTTTTGCACACCAGCATGAAACAGGGTGGAAGCCACCTGTCAAAAGGAAAGGACCACGCACCACCTGCCCTAAAATGGAAATACACAGATGTAGTGCATGCTACAAACCAGTCCTATCAACATGTTGTGGAAAGAGCAGCTGCTGAACAACAATTATTTTTGTGCATGGTACAAAAGATTGTACAGCAACTTACCTGGCTACATCAATCTCACAGGTGGGACTATCCACAATACACAAGACCACCACAGCAAATGGACCCAAAGTGGACACCACTGGCAACAACACAGACATCACATTGGTGCTTTTACTGAACATCAGAGGACTGTTAACACTTAATAACAGGACAAAAATTCCTTTCCTGAGAGACCTTGTTGCATGCAATCAAGCCTTATGCATAGCACTTATGGAAAGACACCTGAAACCAGATATAGCAAATGCAGAAATACACATACCTCAGTATGTCGAATTATGAACTAACAGAAAAGAGAGGAGTCACGGTGGAGTTGCTATGTACATCTGCGAAAACCTCACACTCCAGGTCCTTTTGTCACACTCAAATTCAGTATGTGATACACTAATTGTACATATAAGACAACTCAATGTAGTTATATGTACTACATATTGCCCCCACCCCCACCCAGATGCTCTGAATCATGGAGACTGCCTTACAAAAATAGAAGAAGTTCTAGTTACATTAGAATAACACATAAGTGTACTTCTTATGGGAAACTTCAATCTGCTCAATGTCGGATGGGCTGAGAGCCTTTCTCTCCCAGGAATGGTGTGATGCGAATAAGTACAGGTGAAGTCCCTCCTGAACCTCATCAACACTTTGTACATAGAACAAATAGTACTCCAACCAACCAGGGCAAGTAACATACTGGATCTTTGCTTCACAAATAATATGGATCTCATCCATAATATGAAAGTCACACCGACACTACTCTTGGATCACAATATGGTAGAGCTGATCATGTACAGACCAAAGGAAACTATGGACATGCAGCCTACATGAAACTCTCAAAATCTTTGCAGCTTGAACTTCCAAAAGGCAAACTGGAAACAAATTGAGAAAGAGATCCTCAAACAAAACTGGTCTAAATGTTTCTCCTCACCAGACATCGATATGAAACTTCAACAATTCGTGTCTGTAATGCAAGCCATATGCTACAAATAAATGTGTCCTGGAGAGAAAGACCACTGTACACAAGAACAAAAATCTCCAGGGAGAGGAAAATTCTTATGAGACGGCATACAAAAATTTCAAATTGCCTAAACAAATTGAAAGCAGTGAGAAATCCCACCTGAAAATACAACTGCTGGAAATTGAAAAAAATCTGCAACTCTCCCATGAAAAAGAAAGAGCAGACAAAGAAGCCTGGGCTATAGACAATATGAAATCTAACTCCAGAGCCTTCTGCAAATTTGTCCAAGAAACAGCCTCAGTGTATAGCAAGATAGGGCCACTCCTCGAAAAAGTTGGTTCACTCACAGGAAACCCAATGAGCATAAGTGAAATACTAAATGAGCAATTCAAAAGTGTTTTCACTCCACCTCTAGGAAACTTGCAATTCAGCTGACATTTTTACCACTCCAGATATAAAATCAGAGGCAATGATGATTGATTATATCAATATAAAAGAAGATATAATAAGGGATATAGATGAAATGAACCCGAACTCAGTTACTGGTCTTGATGCAATCCTTCAAAAAGAATGAAAGCGAGCCCTAGCAAAACCACTGCAGTCCCTCTTTCAGAGCTTCCTTGCAACTGGGAAACTTCCAAGCAAGCTGAAGGAGAGTAAAATATGCCCTATTCATAAAGGAGGTAGCAGAGCAGAAGTCAAAAACTACAGACCTATCTTTCTGACCACGTACACCAGCAAAGTCCTGGAACAAATAATCAGAAGAAAACTAATCACCTTCCTTGAAGAAAATGACTTGCTGACTGACACACAACATGATTTCCAACTAAGCTGCCTTACTAAACTCTTACAACACTATGACTGGTTGTTGAAACAGCTGCTGAACCACTCAAATGTGGAAGTGATATATCTTGACTTTGCAAAAGCCTTCGAAAAAGTCTATCATGGAATGATATGTCACAAACTGCATGATCTTGGCATAGTTGGGAAATTCAGAGAATGGCTGCATGACTTTCTGAAGGATAGAAGTCAGGTGGTAGTAGCCAATGGGGCCACCTCTAATTACATGCAAATAGTGAGTGGTGTTCCGCAAGGCACTGTTTTGGGACCACTACTGTTCATAATGGCCCTCTCAGATATGCCCTCAGCCACACAGAACCATGATCAAAAGTTATGCAGATGATACAAAAGTCTCACAGGTGATACAGAACTCTGAAGACACTATGCACCTGCAATGTGAGTTGGATGAAAAGAATAGCATGCAGCTTAATGCTGAAAGGTTTCAAGCCTTGTGTTATCAGCATGCAAAACTAAATGCAATACCAATTAAATACACTGGACCTGGAGGGATTGCAATCCTAGAGACACAGTCAATGCGAGACCTGGGCATATTGTTAACCAGGTGGTACACGAAGGAGTCATACCCAATGACTGGTGTAGCAGCACTATAGTCAATTGTTACAAAGATAAAGGTGACGCCTTAGATACAAATAATTACAGAGGTATCAAGTTGTTGGATCAGGTAATGAAAGTCACGGAGAGGGTCATAGCCCAACTAATTAGGGAGCGCGTCAGTTTAGATGAGATGCAGTTTGGGTTCATGCCAGGGAAAAGCACCACTGATGCTATATTTTTGGTAAGACAGCTGCAGGAGAAATACCTAGCCAAGGATAAACCTCTGTACCTAGCTTTCGTTGACACGGAGAAAGCCTTTGACAGGGTCCTCCGATCCCTTATCTGGTGGTCAATGAGGAAACTAGGGATAGAAGAATGGTTAGTGAGAGCTGTGCGAGCCATGTACAGAGACGCTGTCAGTAAGGTGAGGGTTGGCA
>NC_068982.1:83332807-83333837 GCF_001194135.2 Octopus bimaculoides | reverse complement strand
GTGTAGCAGCACTATAGTCAATTGTTACAAAGATAAAGGTGACGCCTTAGATACAAATAATTACAGAGGTATCAAGTTGTTGGATCAGGTAATGAAAGTCACGGAGAGGGTCATAGCCCAACTAATTAGGGAGCGCGTCAGTTTAGATGAGATGCAGTTTGGGTTCATGCCAGGGAAAAGCACCACTGATGCTATATTTTTGGTAAGACAGCTGCAGGAGAAATACCTAGCCAAGGATAAACCTCTGTACCTAGCTTTCGTTGACACGGAGAAAGCCTTTGACAGGGTCCTCCGATCCCTTATCTGGTGGTCAATGAGGAAACTAGGGATAGAAGAATGGTTAGTGAGAGCTGTGCGAGCCATGTACAGAGACGCTGTCAGTAAGGTGAGGGTTGGCAATGAGTACAGTGAAGAATTCCGGGTAGAGGTAGGGGTCCACCAAGGTCTGTCCTCAGCCCCCTCCTATTTATCATTGTCCTCCAGGCGATAATGGAAGAATTCAAGACAGGATACCCCTGGGAGCTCCTCTATGCTGATGACCTAGCACTAATTTCTGAATCACTATCAGAACTAGAGGTGTGGAAGTAGGGACTAGAATCGAAGGGCCTTAGGTTCAACTTAGCTAAAACCAAAGTTCTAAGTTTGAAGGTAAACAAAACACAGACCCCTTCAGGTAGATGGCCCTGCTCGATCGGTAGAAACTCTATAAGATGTACCCAGTGCAAGCTATGGACACATAAGAGGTGCAGCAATATCAAAGGCAGGCTAACTAGGAAGTTAGTTTTTGTATGTGGCAGATGTTCAGGTGCAATAAACACTGTAAACAAACAGGAAACAACTTCTGTCTCATTCCAGGGAGAAAAACTAGAGGTAGTTGATAGCTTCCACTATCTGGGTGACCAAGTTAGTAGTGGGGGTGGGTGTGCTGAAAGTGTATCTGCTAGAATAAGAATAGCCTGGGCAAAGTTCAGAGAGCTCTTACCTCTGCTGGCGACAAAGGGAGTCTCACTCACAGTAAAAGGCAGACTGT
>NC_068982.1:83327268-83330264 GCF_001194135.2 Octopus bimaculoides | reverse complement strand
ATATATATATATATATATATATATATACATATATATATATATATATATACACACACATACAATGACACTCCAACTATTCATCATGATGGGGTGAGAGTAATTGTAGGCATAGAAATGGTGAGGGTGGTGGTGAAGAGAGAGAGAGAGAGAAATGAAAAGAGAGGGAGAGAAAGAGTCAGAAATTTAGGGAGAGCTGATGATGTTTTATTACAAGTAGTAGTGTTGATGGTGGTAGTAGGAGTAATAATAAAAGAGAGAGAAAGAGTGGGTGTGTGAGAGAAAGAGGGAAATGATGTACAACTTTGTTTAAGCATGTCTCTTTGACAGAAATTCCTGTCACTATTATTTTTGCTTTATTTTTTGCTTTCTTTAATACATATATATTTACACACACACACATACATATAAAATACACTTTAATTGAAATAAAGATTCCCCAAAATTAAACATATCAAATATAATAAATGTGAATGTCAGTGTGTCACACTTTTTCAACTTTAATAAATCCTTTCTACTGAAAGCACAATCCTGAAATTTTGGATTCCCAAATTTTCATTACTGTAATTGTTTTCAGCGATTTTTTCATGTGACATTTTGCAACCAAATTTTTTTGTACAATAACTTGTATAATCTAAAGGCTAACTCCATGAATAAATTTAAAAGATCCCGAGCTGAATCTAGACCTGTAATCCTGAAATTTTGGATTCTGATGTTTTCATTACTGCGATTGTTTTTGGAAATTTCTTTTACACGATTTTTTGTGATAATATGATCATCATTGGGCTATGACTTTGGATGAAGCAACTGCAACAAATTCTCCAAAACAAGTCAGAGATCTGTTTGCAGATCTTACTATTCGGGGTCAGTTGCTTAAAACCTATACACTAACTGAAAAACAACCCAACAGGGTGGCTTTTAAGCTAGTTGGTTATATGCGGAAATTTAGTCAACTCTATACCCAGAAGTTGGTCACACTAATTATTGAATATAGCAAATAATCCTTTAAGATCTACATATTTTTGTATCATTTGAAAATTAATATTTCGTCCATATCTTTGAAAATGTTTGTTTTGTGTTCCAAATTTGTATAAAGTTTGCATGTATAATATATTTTATTCAGTATAAATTTCGTTTGATTTCCTTCAATATTATCAAAGTAATGGCAATTTTATTGAAAATTTTTAGGGGTGTACATACTTGTGAGATACTGTACATACATCTATACATCTTGCTTACCAATCACACAGTTCAGGGTTCAGTCCCACTGTGTGGCACCTTGGGCAAGTGTCTTCTACTATAGCCTTGGGCAAACCAAAGCCTTGTGAGTGGATTTGGTAGATGGAAACTGAAAGAAGCTCATTGTATACATATATATATTTGTGTGTCTGTGTTTGTCCCCCCACCCAACATCGCTTGATAACCGATACTGGTATGTTTACATTTCCGTAACATAACGATAGAATAAGTACTAGGCTTACAAAGAATAAGTCCTGGGGTCGATTTGCTCAACTAAAGGCAGTGTTCCAGTATGGTCGTAGTCAAATGACTGAGACAAATAAAAGAATATACACACACACACATATATATATACATACATAAAACTTAGGGTGCAAAATATACCAGCTATGCTAGAAAGAAGAGTCAACACTCGAAAGCCACATATTTCACTCTAAGTAAACACGCATGGTTAATGCAGTGAATATAATAAAAATAGCCCTTACCTTTTTAAAACTACAAAGAAAAGTACAGACATCTCAGTATCGATTTCACCTCATGTGCTAGCAGCACGTAGGATCTTCACATGCATGCATGTGAAGATTTATTCACCAAAATAAGTACCATTACAATCAACACATTTTTGCCAACAAGTTACAAGTTTGTTTATTCCAATAACATAAAAATCTGGAATTCTGGAGCTGATGAACTCTTTGAACACACTTTCAGCATCAGTTTGATTTTAGGAACTCCTCTTGCAGGAAATCATCAAGATGCTTGAAAAAGTGGTAGTTGGTAGGAGAAAGGTCTGGAGAATAAGCTGGGTGGGAAGAACTTCATAGCCAAGTTCCCTCAACATCTGGAGCATCATCAGTGAAACGTGTGATCGAGCATTGTCATGAAAAATGATTGGCCCTCTTCTGTTGACCAATCTGGGATGGAGGAGTAGCAGTTTTTTGTTCATTCTAGCAATTTCATGGCAGTAATGGTTATTCTGGGTTTTAAGAAGTTATAATGGATGAGTCCAGCAGTATACCACCAGTCACCATAACTTTCTTTCTGAAGAACTCGGGTATAGGGAAGGTTTTCGGTGCTTCATTTTGGTCCAACCACCGTGAAGAACAATTTTTATTATTGCACAGAATCCACATTTCATCACAAGTTACAATATGGTCGAGAAATGAATTGGTCTGGTTATGGAGAAGAAGCAACAAGCAAATTTCATACCTGCGCATTTTCCGATTTTCATTCAAATCGCATGGTACCCATTTGTTGAGCTTTTTTGATTTTCTGATCGCATGCAAATGGTTGCAGGCAGTTTTATGGTTAACTTGAAGTTCTTTTGCCAGTTCTCGAGTGGTTTTACATGGATCTTTCTCAATGAGGTCTTTAATTGACTGTCATTGATAACAGATGGGTGTCCACTATGATCATGATCTTCAAGGTTCAGGTCTCCACTACAAAATCATTTAAACCATTTTTGAGCTGAATACTTACTGGTCATTTCCTCACCAAACATTTCGTTGATATTGCAAGCAGTTTCAGCTGCTTTACATCTTTTTTTTAAGTTGAATAGCAAAATTGCTTGAATATCATGCTTCGACAGTTCCATTTCAGATGATTGTAACAATAGTGAAAAAAATATCATTTTAATTTATTGATGCATTTCGGCAAGTCTATGTCTACATTATCAGACAATTGCAAAAAAATATTTTAAAAATATCAAAACTCTGCAAAAATCTGGTACAAATTCTTCATGGTTCAAAGCGTTGTGCCTGATA
>NC_068982.1:83323956-83327116 GCF_001194135.2 Octopus bimaculoides | reverse complement strand
ATATACACGCCTGGCGGTGTTAGCTATAGTCTAGTCACCCATATAGTCAATCAGATGATACATGAAGGAGTCATACCTAATGACTGGTGTAGCAGCACCATAGTCAACTGCTACAAAGGTGATGCATTAGATACGAATAATTACAGGGGTACCAAGTTGTTGGATCAGGTAATGAAAGTCATGGAGAGGATCATAGCCTAACTAATTAGGGAGAGAGTCAGTTTAGACAGGATGAAGTTTGGGTTTGTGCCAGGGAAAAGCACCACTGATGCTATATTTCTGGTAAGACAGCTTCAGGAGAAATACCTAGCCAAAGATAAACCTCTGTACCTGGTTTCGTAGACATGGAGAAGTCTTTGATAGGGACCCCTAATCCCTTATCCGGTGGTGAATGTGAAAACTAGGTACAGATGAATGGTTAGTGAGAGCTGTACAAGCCATGTACAGGGATGCTGTCAGTAAGGTGAGGGTTGGCAATGAGTAAAGTGAAGAATTCCGGGTAGGAGTAGGGGGTCCACCAAGAATCAGTCCTCAGCCCCCTCTTATTTATCATAGTCCTCCAGTCAATAACAGAAGAATTCAAGACAGGATGCTCCTGACAGCTTCTCTATGCTGATGACTTTGCTCTAATAGTTGAGTCACTATCAGAACTAGAAGAGAAGTTTCAGGTGTGGAAGCAAGGTTTAGAATCGAAGGGCCTTAGAGTTAATCTAGCAAAAACCAAAGTCTTAATAAGTAGGAAGGCAGACAAATCACAAATCTTTTCAGGAAGTTGGCCCCGCTCGATCTGTAGAAAAGGCATAGGTAGAAACTCTATAAGATGTACCCAGTGTAAGCTATAGACACATAAGAGGTGCAGCAATATCAAAGGCAGGCTAACCAGGAAGATAGTTTTTGTATGTGGCAAATGCTCAGGAGCAATAAACACTGAAAATGTGCAGAGAACAACTTCTGTCACATTCCAGAGAGAAAAACTACAAGTAATTGATAGCTTCTATTACCAAGGGGAACAAGTCAGTAGCGGGGGTGGATACTCTGTAGCTGCTAGAATGAGAATAGCCTGGGCAAAGTTGAGAGAGCTCCCACCTCTGCTGGCGACAAAGGACCTCTCGCTCAGAGTAAAAGGTAGACTGTATGACACATGTGCAAACAGCCATGCTACATGGCAGTGAAACATGGGCCTTGACTGCTGAGGACATGTAAGCTTGCAAGGAATTAAGCTAGTATACTCTGCTGGATATGTAACGTGAGTGTGCATACACGACAGAGTGTAAGCATCCTGAGAGAAAAGTTGGACCCAAGAAGCATCAAATGTGGTGTACAAGAGAGATGACTGTACTGCTATGGTCATGTGTTGCATATAGATGAGGACAGCTGTGTGAAAATGTACCACACCCTAGCAGTAGAGAGAACCTGTGGAAGAGGTAGACCCAGGAAGACCTGGGATGAGGTGGTGAAGCACGACTTTTGAACATTGGGCAACAGGGAGGCGATGACAAGTGACTGAGACCTGGCAAGCCAAGTGAAACCGTAACTGTGGCCTATGCCAGTGCAGCATAACCAGCCCATTTAAGAGTACCCTTCAGTCAGTGGGCAATAAACTGCACTTGTGAAGACCTGCTGAGTTAAGTGAAGTCACTGTCGTGGCCAATGACAGTACTGCCTGATTGGCATCCATGCCAGTGGCACGTAAAAAGCACCATTCGAGTGTGGTCAATGCCAGTGCCACCTGACTGGTCCCATGCCAGTGGCAAGTAAAATAACCATTCAAGCGTGATTGTTGCCAGTACCACATGACTCGTTCCTGTGTTGGTGGCATGTAAAAAGCACCATTTGAGAGTGGTCAGTGTCAGTGCCGTCTGACTGGCTCCTGTGCCAGTGGCATGTAAAAAGCACCATTCAAATGTGGTCAATGCCAGTACCCACTGACTGGCCCTCGTGCCAGTGGCATGTGAAAAGCACCCACTACACTCTTGGAGTGGTTGGCATTAGGAAGGGCATCCAGCTGATAGAAACTTTGCCAGATCAGATTGGAGCCTGGTGCAGCCTTCTGGCTTGCCAGTCCTCAGTCAAACTGTCCAACCCATGCCAGCATGGAAAGCAGACGTTAAACGATGATGATGATGATATATATAGATAGATAGATAGATTAGTAGGTAGATAGACAGATAGATACATATCCAGGGTGTGTGGAAAGTAACTAGGCATTAGAAATTGCTTATAGAATTTTTAGAATCACTGAAATCATGATGAAAACATTTTTTAAACAGACAACACTAATGGGGATTTCTTATTACCCTATTTCTTATTTTCCAGATAGCTGATCGCTTGACTGTTTAGGAGTGACTTAACATAGCAGCATGCTATGAAGTGTGGAATTCCATTGTTTTGGTTCAGAGATGGTAGCATGCATGGAAAGGTAAGAATGCAACACTACATTCGGAGACAATAAAAAGTGTTCATGCAAAGCTGATGACTACGGGCTCCGTGACCGATGCAAGAAAAAGTGGCCGTTCAACTACATTCTGATCAGTGGAGAATGTGGCAACAGTGCAGGAAATGTTTAATCACAACCCACAAAAATCAACATGTCAAGCAGCTTGTGAAAGTGGACTAACAAGACACACAATACACACGGTGTTGTATAGCAAATTGAATTCCAGAACGGACAAGTGGTTGGTCTTTATAATATATCAGTAAGTACACTATTGTAACATCTTTATGGGTATGTTTTTGGATAAATATTAATTAGCACCATTTACAAAATCATAAGTACTATTCTTTTTCTAGACCTATTGGCGAATCCAGTTATACTAAAGTATTAGTTTTATTTTATTATTATTTAGAATCACGTAAGAGTGGCTGTGTGGTAAGTAGCTTGCTTACAAACCACATAGTCCCGGGTTCAGTCCCACTGCGTGGCACCTTGGGCAGGTGTCTTCAACTATAGCCTCGGGCCGATCAAAGTCTTGTGAGTGGATTTGGTAGACGGAAACTGAAAGAAGCCCGTCGTATATATGTATATATATATAGGCTTACAAAGAATAAGTCCTCGGGTCGATTTGCTCGACTAAAGGCGGTGCTCCAGCATGGCTACAATTAAATGACTGAAAAGAGTAAAGGAGTATACCCTGGTACCCCTAAAGAAAGATAAACCCAC
>NC_068982.1:83322759-83323461 GCF_001194135.2 Octopus bimaculoides | reverse complement strand
TATGAAGCAAAACGCATATAATCAATAAATTCCTTTAATTCCTACATATGTTTCAAAATATATGTGCACTCTACTTCAAAGAAGTAAGAGGTGCTGGAATTGCACATAAATTCATCTTCAGGGAACCAACATACAAATAGTAAGACATGCGCTAAATGTTAGGGTTGCGTATGAGTTATCTATATATATAAAAATGAGAATGTGTGTCTGTGTCTGTGTGTGTGTGTGTGTGTGTTTCCCTAAAACTCGAGAACTACACAACCAATTTCATTCAAATTTTACACATGCCTTACTTAGGGTCCCGGTTGTGTTTTAGTCAAAACTTCTTACACATGCCTTACTTAGGGTCCCGGTTGTGTTTTAGTCAAAACTTCTTGCATAGTTCGAGCCCACAGCAACATAATATCTCCTCCACTATTTAAGTATTACGTGTCAAAAGTGAAACAAAAACACTCATGTCAAATACTTTCACTTTAAAAATGAAACTATTCCACTAACTGAAACAATCACATTTCGATACTGTAATGACAGATACTTTCACTTTAATGGTTTCAGAGAGAGAGAGAGAGATGTATATGTATACATGTATACATATAGATGTATAGGTACACGTATATGTATAGATATATATAGAGATATAGATCTATATGCATACATGTATATGTATACATATGTGTAGATGTATATATATAGATGTACATG
>NC_068982.1:83315774-83319677 GCF_001194135.2 Octopus bimaculoides | reverse complement strand
AGTAAAATTATTTCGTTGCAGACCTCCTTTCAGTCTTTTTATTATCACTGAGTCACACATAGTCCCCAGTTAGTAACATTGATTTCAAGGCCTTCCCAGATGAGTGACTGGCATTTCATCATCATCATCATCATCGTTTAACGTCCGCTTTCCATGCTAGCATGGGCTGGACGATTTGACTGAGGACTGGTGAAACCGGATGGCAACACCAGGCTCCAGTCTGATTTGGCAGAGTTTCTACAGCTGGATGCCCTTCCTAACGCCAACCACTCAGAGAGTGTAGTGGGTGCTTTTACATTGATTGTAAATTTTTTCTGCAGTTACCTATCGGTATAGTGGTCATTTGCAAACTCCAGAGGCGACACTTTCATTTCCCTTTACTCCAAATGTCACACGTTCTTATTTCAATTGGGTCATGCCCTTCCCGTTGCTATAGATCCGTAATGCATCTTACAGCTGTGCCTGTCACCTGTATGGTGAGGAATCCTACATTGGCGAGTAATAACGACTACGCTCGGGTAGCCAACTGATTATCGTGATCATTCGTCTTTTGGTTTCCTGTAGCTTTACTCTCTTTTACAAACCCAGTGAATATACATATATTTCCTATTTCAAAGAAATTCAAACAATACATATTACACCCAAGTTAAAAACATTCCCAACAATTCAACTTCTCTGGTTGACATTAACACACTCACCCTCAATAGGGGCCTTAACTCCTACATTTTTCATCTCCAAGAGCTCCATTCTTCATGAGCAAAATCCTTTTTACAGGGTCCATAACACTAGAATTTTCGAATATGCGAATAAATATCAGATATATAAAGATGAGAATATGTCTGTGTGAATCCATAAAACTCAAGAACTACACAACCAATTTCATTTGAAATTAACACATACCTTACTTAGGGTCCATGTAGTGTCTTAGGCCAAAACAATTTTATAACTCCTTATGTAAACAAACTGAGGTAAAACTAAGCGGAGATTGTAAATATAATAAATTAAATTAAACACCCATAGCATTGTAACATATTAAGATACGGTTATTAACCTAAATAAATGGTAATGCAATGTACAAAACTATCATGTGATGAAATAATAAAAGTAATAAACATGCTTACGAGAAAAAGATCGAAAACATGTAAGTGAGGTTACGAGTGTGCTTAAACCCAGCGAATGCAGCTTTACTGAGAAAGATTTGGTGAACCAACTATGGAAGGGGAAAAGTAAAAACAACTGGCATTAGAGTCTGATATAATTATTATTTAAGATAATATTTTAATGATATTATTCCTGTTATTGTTACTATTATTGTTATTGTCAAGGTTAAAAGTAAATACTAAGCTGGGTGATTGTACATACCACTTATAAGGCGGATGTCCACTAGAGAGAATGTCATGGTGAAAAAATAAAAATAATAATAATAATTAAAATAAGTAAGAAGGATGAAACTAACGATAAGAACAAAAGGTGAGTTTCCGCCAATGCTGGCATCTATATGCTCTCTGTGTTATCTGGTTTACTAGATAATTCTTGGAGAACAGAATGTGGAAAAGCTCCAAGTTACAAAGAGGACAAAAATCCTTACCTTTGTCATAGGGTATCGAGGAAGCCAGTATTGACCATTCCAAAGAGAATTGTTTATTGCAATCTTTAAGTTTCCAGATAAATTTATTTAGATCAGTGCTATTAACTTTATTCCTATCCCTAAAAGAAGAATAATGGTTGGAAATTCTCCTGGAGACCTGCATCGTACATAACACAAGATGTCTGTATTAGTCATTACCTTACATTGATAAACCATATTTTTGGTCCTGGTATTCGCACATTCCAGCACCTCTTACTTCTTTGAAGTAGACTGCACATATATTTTGAAACATATGTAGGAATTAAAGGAACCTATTGACTATATGTGTTTTGCTCCATTTATTATTATTCTTCATATCTACTCAAAATACATCATTTTAACTTGATATTTCTACCTATTAACCGAGTATGATATCCCAGTTTTTGTGATTTTTGCCACCCAGGTAACCATCTTTTTGCGCTCCCCGCCACCGTCTGTTCTCTATTATCTTTATATTTCTTTCCATGTAAACATCACTCGATCTCTGTTTTGTCTTAAATTCATGCTAATTTATGTATTTTTTTCTTTACTTTATTCAAGTTATTGCTTTTTCTTTACTTTATTCAAGTTATGCTCCTCTAAGCCCAAACCTGTCTAAAATTTTGTCTCTCCCCCCTTTAAAAATTACGATTTAATTCTCATTCAATTATGTTACCGATTTAAGCATTTAATCTCACGATTTATACACTGCTGTCTCTTTCAACTTTGTTCTAAAAACCCAAGGAATTTAACCAGCGTGATGTACTGTTGCCTGTACCTCTCTCTCTCTCTGCACCACTATTTCTGTCTCTCCCCCTCTCTCTCTGCATCACTACTTCTCTCTCTCCCTCTTCGACTCGTATGTGACCCTAACTCTATATAACCAGTTCAATTTCCAACTTCATCCTAATCGTCTTCGAATCTCTCTGCTGACAGAACTACGAGGCTCTCTTGGCTCGCGGTATGACCGCCCTCCCCCTCCACCAGTACCGGAAGTTTATATCGTCTACCATCCTTGGCTGTCTCCTGCGAACACTCCTAGAAGCCTTCTACCACCCCTCCCCTCTTATCGACCTTATAGCACATAAAGATTGTGTAGTATATGCAGGTTGTAGGTATTGTTTTGTTTATGAATTCTGCCAAATGCAAGCTTTCTTTTCAGGTACACGACACCGCTTTCCTCCATCCCAGGGTCACACAGGCCCACTTCTCTGACACCCACTCCTCCCACACCGTCAGAATTGGCACTCTCAACATCGGCATGCTGAAAGGTAGGTCTGGTGAGATTGTTGAGATGCTTGAATGGAGACGCGTGGATTTGTGCTGCATCCAAGAAGTTAGATGGAGAGGAGGTTCCGCAAGGTTCCTCACAAGCAAAGAACACAGGTACAAGATTTTCTGGGCAGGGAACACTGATGGGGTCGGGGGCATGGGAATACTCCTAGCAGAGAAATGGATTGATAAGGTAATCGAGGTAGTCAGAATATGTGACAGAGTACTTAAGATTAGGCTAGTGCTTCATCATAGGTTAGCTACCGTCATCTCGGCCTATGCCCCTCAACCGGGGCTACCAGATGGGCAGAAAGACCAATTCTACGACACCCTCCTGCAAACTACCTCATTGACGAATGACAGGGACCTTCTCTTTGTGGCTGGTGATTTCAATGGTCATGTTGGAGGTCATGCAGGGGGCTTCCATGGCATTCATGGAGGCTATGGCTTCGCTTCCCGCAATGAGGAGGGAACCAGATTGCTGGAGTTTTGTGATGCAAACGATCTTATGGTTTGCAATACCAACTTCAAGAAACCTGCTTGTCACCTACCACTCCGGCAAACACTCTAGCCAAATCGACTACATCCTCACCAGAAATAAGGAAAGAGGGCAGCTTATAAATGCCAAAACCTTCCCTGGCGAAGAATGTACCACTCAACACAGATTAGTAGTTAGCGACTTCGGGATCAAGGCAAAAAGGATACCCAGAAGTAGACCGACTTGGAGGAGAAGGGTTTGGAAACTTACATTACATATGTATGTATGTATGTGTGTATGTATGTGTCTCTGTTTGTCCTCCCACCAGCATTTGACAACTGATGTTGGTGAGTTTATGTCCCCACAACTTAGCGGTTCGGCAAAAGAGACCAATAGATTAAATACTAAGCTTACAAAGAATTAGTCCTTGGGTCGATTTGTTCAATTAAAGGTGGTGCTCCAGTATGGCTGCGGTCAAATGACTGAAACAAGTAAAAGAATAAATGTATATACATATTACATATATATATATATATATATATATATA
>NC_068982.1:83311714-83315054 GCF_001194135.2 Octopus bimaculoides | reverse complement strand
AATGAATTCTGGGTAGAGGTAGGGGTCCACCAAGGTTCCGTCCTCAGCCCCCTCCTATTTATCATAGTCCTTCAGGCAATCACAGAGGAATTCAAGACAGGTTGCCCCTGGGAGCTCCTCTACGCTGATGACCTTGCACTAATTGAGGAGTCACTATCAGAACTAGAGGAGAAGTTTCAGGTGTGGAAGCAAGGACTAGAATCGAAGGGCCTTAGAGTCAACCTAGCTAAAACCAAAATCCAGACACACTAGCCAAATTGACTACATCCTCGCCAGAAAAAAAGAAAGAGGGCTGCTTATAAATGACAAAACTTTCCAGGCGAAGAATGTACCCCTCAACATAAATTAATAGTTAGCGACTTCAGGATCAGGGCTAAATGGATGCCCAGAAGAAGACCAGCTTGGAGGAGAAGGGTCTGGAAGCTTAAAGATCCTGCAAATGGACAGAGATTTAGAGAGGTATTACTCGAAGTCTTCGACGAAATAGAAGGGGATATAGCATCATACAACATGGAAGACAACTGGAGGTTTCGACGGGACAACCTGCTGAGAGCCACTGACCAAATCTATGGATGGTACAAAGTCCTCTCTCAACCCAAGATAACATGGTGGTGGAACAATGTGGTTGACAGGGCTATTAGACAAAAGAAACAGGCTTGGGAAGACTGGAAGAACGGTGGTAGCAGGGAATTGTATCAGACTGCCAGAAGGGAAGCTTCGAGACAGGTTTATATAGCCAGAACGGAAGCAGAAAAGAAAAAATTTGCCAATGTTCTGTGCCATAAGGACCAAAGACTTGAAGTATTTCATGTTGCAAGACAGTGTGTGAGAGAGAATTGTGATGTCGTAGGAGAGAAATGTGTCTGCATGGATGATGGTTCACTTGCTCTAAACGAGGCTGGAAAGAGAGAGGTTTGGAGATGCCACTATGAAAGGTTGCTCAATAAAGAGAATGAATGGGAGAAAGAGAGTCTGCTTGATGTCGACCCAACAGAGGGGCCAGCTATCTAAGTTGACAGTACCTTGGTAAAGCAATTAAGAGTATGAAGTCAGGGAAAGCTCCTGGGCCATCAGGAATCACTGCAGAGATGCTTAAAATATCTGGCGGTGTGTTGGCTATAACCTAGTCACCAATATAGTTAACCAGGTGATACATGAAGGACTCATACCCAATGACTGGTGTAGCAGCACCATAGTCAACTGCTACAAAGGTAAAGGTGACGCTTTAGATACAAATAATTACAAAGGTATCAAGTTGTTGGATCCGGTAATGAAGGTCACCAAGAGGGTCATAGCCTAACTAATTAGGGAGAGAGTCAGTTTAGATGAAATGCAGTTTGGTTTCATGCCAACGAAACGCACCACTGATGCTAAATTTCTGGTAAGACAGCTGCAGGAGAAATACCTAGCCAAAGATAAACCTCTGTACCTGGCTTTTGTTGACATGGAGAAAGACTTTGACAGGGTCCCCCGATCCCTTATCTAGTGTCAATGAGGAAACTAGGGATAGATGAATGGTTAGTGAGAGCTGTGCAAGCCATGAACAGGGATGCTGTCAGTAAGGTGAGGGTTGGCAATGAGTACAGTGAAGAATTCTGAGTTGGTGTAGGGGTCAACCAAGGATCTGTCCTCAGCCCCCTATTATTCATCATAGACATCCAGGCAATAACAGAGGAATTCAAGACAAGATGACCCTGGGAGCTCCTCTATGCTGATGACCTTGCTCTAATTGCAGAGTCACTATCAGAACTAGAGGAAAAATTTCAGGTGTGGAAGCAAGGATTAGAATCGAAGGGCCTAAGAGTCAACCTAGCTAAAACCAAAGTTCTAATAAGTAGGAAAGTAGACAAATCACAAACCCCTTCAGGTAGATAGCCCTGCTCGATCTGTAGAAAAGGCATAGGTAGAAACTCTATAAGATGTACCCAGTGCAAGCTATGGACACGTAAGAGGTGCAGCAATATCAAAGGAAGGCTAACTAGGAAGATAGTTTTTGTATGTGGCAGATGCTCAGATTCAATAAACATTGAAAATGTGCAGAGAACAATTTCTGCCACATTCCAGGGAGAAAAACTATAAGTAGTTGATAGCTTCCGTTACCTAGCCGACCAAGTCAGTAGCTGGGGAGGGTGTGCTGAAAGTGTAGCTGCTAGAATAAGAATAGCCTGGGTGATGTTCAGAGAGCTCTTACCTCTGCTTGTGACAAATGGCCTCTTGCTCAGAGTAAAAGGCAGACTGTATGACGCATGTATATGAACAGCCATGCTACGTGGCGGTGAAACATTGGTCGTGACTGCTGAGGACATGCGTAGGCTTGCAAGGTATGAAGCCAGTATGCTCCGCTGGATTTGTAATGTTAGTGTACACACACGACAGAGTGTAAGCACCCAGAGAGAAAAGCTGGATTTAAGAAGCATCAGGTGTGGTGTGCAAGGGAGACGATTGCGTTGGTATGGTCAAGTATTGGAAATGAATGAGGACAGCTGTGTGAAAAAGTGTCACCCTCTAGCAGTTGAGGGTACCTGTGGAAGAGGTAGACCCAAGAAAACCTGGGTGAGGTGGTGAAGCATGACCTTCATACATTGGGTCTTACCGAGGCAATGACTAGTGACCAGAACCTTTGGAGATATGCTGTGCTTGCGAAGACCCGACATGCCAAGTGAGACCATAGCCCATGGCCTATGCCAGTGGGTGTAACCAGCCCATTTATGAATACCCCTCATTCATTGGACAATAAACCTTGCTTGTCAAGACCTATTGAGGTAAGTGAAATCAAAATCAAAATTGCTGACGTGGCTGACAACAGTACCGCCTGATTGGCACTCATGCCAGTGGAACATTAAAAGCACATCCAAGCGTGATTGTTGCCAGGGCCACGGATTGGTTCCCGTGCTGGTGACACGTGAAAAGCACCATTCGAGTATGATCATTGCCAGCATCGCCTTACCGGCACATGTGCCGGTGGCACATGAAAAACAACATATGAGTGTGAGCGTGGTCGTTGCCAGGATCCGCCTGACTGGCACTCATGCCGGTGGCATATAAAAAGCACCCACTATACTCTTGGAGTGGTTGGTGTTAGGAAAGGCATCTAGTTGTAGAAAGTTGCCAGACCAGATTGAACCTGGTGCAGCCTCTGGCTCACCAGTCCTCAGTCAAAATATCCAACCTATGCCAGCATGGAAAGTGGACGTTAAATGATGATGATGTATGTGTGTGTGTGTGTGTATATACACACACACATGTATATGTGTGTGTGTATATATGTACATATACAGAGATGTATATATACATATATATGTATGTATGTATATATATATATATATATATATATATATAT
>NC_068982.1:83305843-83310741 GCF_001194135.2 Octopus bimaculoides | reverse complement strand
TTTTCGAGCGAGATCGTTGCCGGTGCCCCTGGACTGGCTCTTGTACGGGTGGCACATAAAAGACACCATTTCGAGCGTGGCCGTTTTCGTGCGGGTGACACGTAAAAGCACCCACTACACTCTCTGAGTGATTGGCGTTAGGAAGGGCATCCAGCTGTAGAAACTCTGCCAAATTAAATTGGAGCCTGGTGTTGCCATCCGGTTTCACCAGTCCTCAGTCAAATCGTCCAACCCATGCTAGCATGGAAGGTGGAAGTTAAACAATGATGATGATGATGATGATGATATATATATTGTTATGTATACCAATAAGATAATGAAGGGTAAGAACTTACCCTGTATTTTCCGAAGGTGGCGAGATAAATATTTGTCAACAACTGTTTGGCAAAAGTGAAATAACGTCGGTATGAATAACCAAATATATATACAGGAAGTTAGCATAGTACGAGACAGGTAACCTCGTTCACTTCCTGTTAACGAGCAAGGCAGGTAATCTCGTACTTCCTGTTAAAAAGGGGAGTGGGGAAGACAGCTGGAGCTTGGCGCAAATAGAACCAGAACGAGAGGCAGAACTGCATACGAGTCGGACCGTTCATTATCTACATTGAAACCATTGAGACTGGACATAATCTCCATATATGAACATTTACTTCCCTGTTTGAACACTTTGTTGTTGCGATCAGAAGTTTACCCCTTTTTCTTACATTATTAATTTGTCTGATCGTAACAATATATATATATATACAGATAACTATATATACCCACATACATATATATGTATGTTTATCCCACCTCCTTATGTTTGTGTAGGTATGCCCACTCACAGATCAATATGAACATACATCTTTGTTTCTTTCTATCTCTTTATCTCTTCACAAAATATATATAGTAGGAAATGGCAGAGAATCATACTAAAGATGTTTTGAAACTGAAGGACCACAGAACTGAAATTATGTTTAAGAGGCTGGCAAATATCAGGAGACAATCCAAATAATATAATAATGGCAGTATTACTGAGCAACGGCTACACAAGGATTACTGCTCAGATAGAGTGGAAGAAACAAGAATTCATCCATTCCTATGCTCTCATCAGACCTCACAATAGGATCCATGGCTCCATCTTTGAACACAAATAGAAAAAAGATGACAAAGGTGGAGACACTGGTGTGACAAATATTTCCCTGGTTCTACTAACTCACAAGCGAACACAGATGAAATCATGAGTGAAAGACTTGCCAAAGAAAGAGACACCAGCACAAATGGCCCAACCACCACCAATGTGAACAACTAAAGAGATGAAAGGGCTAAAAAAAGGCAAAAGGAAAAGTAAATGAAAAAAGGACAACAAAAGCTTCTGATGATGACACAAATGAAAAGAAAAAAAAACCCAAGAAGAGCAACCAAAGAAAGAAGTAAGTTAGACAGCCCATACCCAAAAGTACAAATAGTTAAAAAGAAAATAAACACTGAGAAAAAAGATACCCTGAACAATAGAAATGGGACCAGCAAATAAAGACTCCCAAAGGAAAATTACCTGTATCAAATGAAAATATGATGATGTAGTGCACACTACTTCCAACAGCTGGCCCTACCCAAATGTCATCATAAAGGCTGCAGCTGAGCAACAATCTTTTTTTAGGCATGGCTCAAAAGATTGTACAACAACTGACTTGGTTACATCAGTTTCAGGGTCAGGGCCATCCCCACCAACATACAAGACTGCCACAGCCAATGGATCCATCAGCACAGATGTCACATCAGTGTTCTTTCTAAACATTAGAGGACTGTTACAACTCAGTAACAGAACCAAAATTCCTTCCCTGAGAAACCTTGTAGCATGCAATCAAGCCTTATGCATAGCACTCACTGAAACGCACCTAAAACCTGACATCATACATGCAAAAATACACGCACCAAAGTATGTTATATTACAAAATGATAGAAAAGACAGGAGTCATGGTGGAGTTACAATGTGCATCTGCAAAGACCTCATGCTTCAAACTGTGTGTGACACATTAATTGTACATATAAGACAATTCAATATAGCTATGTGCTATTTATTGCCCATCAGATGCTCCAAATCACATGAGCCTATTTGAAAACTGCCTTGCAAAAATAGAAGTCCTAACCAAACCAGAACAACACATCAGCGTACCTCTCAAGAGAGACTTCAACTTGCCCAATGTAGGATGGTTTGAGGGCCTTTCCTCTCAGGAATGACACGATGAGAACAAAGACAGGTGAATCCCTGCTCCACTTCACCAACATGTTATACATGGAGCAAGTAATACTGCAACCAATCAGGGCATACAATATACTTGATCTTTGATTCACAAACAATATGGATCTCATCCATAATGTGAAAGACACACTGATGTTAGTCTTGGATCACAATATGATGGAGCTGACCATGTATGGAGCAAAGGAACTTGCCTAAATGCAGCCTATGAGAAGCACTTGAAATCTATCCAATCTGAACTTCCAAAGACCAGACTGGAAATCAGCTGAAAAAGAGATCAACAGAGGATTGAATTCAATGTCTCTCTACACCTGATATCGACATGAAATTCAAAGAATACATGTATATAATGCAAGCCATATGCTACAAGATTATATCAGAAAGAAAGGCCACTGCACATAAAACAAGATTCTTAAAGAGAGGAAAGTTCTTATGAGACAGCACATAAAGACTGCAACAGAGAACTCAATGGTGGTGAAAAATCTTGCCTGGAAACAATACTGCCAGAGACTGAGAAAAATCAGAAACATTTTCACAAAAAAGAAATAGCAGACAAAGGAGCTAAGGTATTAGAAAATATAACATCGAACCCTAAAGCCTTCTTTAAGTATGCCAAAGAAACTACCTAAGTGTGATGCAGGGTAGGGCCACTCTTCCAAAAAGTTGACAGTAACAACTGATTACATCAACATCAAAGAAAAGGATGTAATGATGTAGATGCTAACTCAGCAGCTGGCCTCAATGGATTCCCAGTGATCCTTCTCAAATTGTGCAAATGAGCCCTTGCAAAACCACTGCAGCTTCTTTTTCAGAGCTTCCTTGCAAGTGGTAAACTCCAGGCAAATTGAAGGAGGGAATAATATGCCCTATTCATAAAGGAAGGAGCAGAGCAGATGCTAAAAATTACAGCCTTAACTCTCTGACCTCAAAGTCATGGAACGAATAGTCCACAGAAAACTAATTGCATTCCTTGAAGAGAATGGCTTCATGACTGACACCCAGCACAGTTTTTGACCAGGTAGAACCTGCCACGTAACTTGTAAGAAAAAGAAAACCTATACAGTAAGTCATTTTCACTACTGCTACTGATGTGTATCTGCGTGAATAAATATATATCAATATCTATCTATCTATCAACCTGATTACTACCTAGCTCAGATACCAGGAAACCCCAAAATGGCTGAAGTTCAAAAGATAATGCTCATGGGAACTGCCCATATCCTACGTAAAATACTGCCTATGTGATCTCAAATTTTTAAACTAACACATAATTTTCTTATGGTTTCTTAAACATTCTCTAGAACAACACTATGTACAAATCCAAATATATGGTACCCTAGGCATAACACCTACATGAACTTCTAACTTGTTGTCTCTTGAGGTCTCTGGGTGAGACTTGGATCCAACTTGTACAAATGCAAAGCAAAAGTCAAACATAAAATAATAATAATAATAATAATAATAATCATAGATGTTATAACAAGCCTAATAACTTAATTAGTAGTGATTATGGACCAAATACACCTAAGAATTTAACTAATAAGAAAAATAAGAAAGTACATTTTAATAGTAGACTACATGCTAACACTAGTGGTAAACCTGTGTTAATAAATAGTAATGGTGAAGCAAATGACATAAATAAAAAGTATTCCACAACAAAAAGAACTACCAATCATTATAATAATATTATTCTGGGAAATAATAGTAATCAAGGTATACCCTATATTCACTCACACAATAAATTTAAGAGAATAAATAAAAACTCTATCTGGTTTAAATATCCCTTTCAACTATGCAATATCCACGAATATTTACAAAAAAATTATGAATATTTTACAAAAAAATTTCCCTTCTTCCCACAGATATAGTAGAATTTTTTCTTGTCATACAGTCCGAATTTCTTACTCTACCCTTCCTAATGCAGGTTCAATCATAGCTAGGTTAACCCTTTCGTTACTATATTTCTGACTAAAATACACCCCTCATGAGTTTCAATTAAATTCTAAAATAATCATGAATTTAGACTAGTCTCATTAAACACCTGTAACTTTTTTATTTATCAACATATTAATGTGATATTTGGAACATAATTAAAGATAGGGTTTTTAATCAATTCTATTGCATAATTTTTGTCTCAAAGTTCTCCACGTACTGGGGTACTGCTAGTGTCTCTTACATGTAAATATTGGTTCAGCTTCACAAATCGTACTTGTGTCATAATACTGGAAACATATTCATCGCCAAAAGGTTCCTGATTACTCCAGTAATTTGTTATTCTGGGTAACTGTCTAATACCCATAATAATATATATGGCAAAAATTGCCCGTATTTCATCTGCAGTTTCAGGAAACCACAAGCTATCTTTTTTTTCCGGCTTGTTTACATTCTGCGTAACAGTTTGTTTCCGCAGTAATCATTTCAAACAAGCATGCTGGAAAAAATAAGAAAAAGAAGTCTAAAGGTTTCGCTTCCTGAGAAAGACTATGAGTAGACCCTGTCTCCTCAGAAAAATTGTTAATAAAAATATTTTTTAAATCTTTACTCCATTCTGGTGTAAACTCATCCTCGCTGTCGCCGTCGCTGCTTTCAGTTTCGAATACAGAAATATCCGATTCATTATTGTTCACCATGTGCTTTTGTAGCTCATTCATTCTTTTCT
>NC_068982.1:83298837-83304639 GCF_001194135.2 Octopus bimaculoides | reverse complement strand
TTTTTTAAAAAGTAGTTAAAATTATCAAAATATTGTATTTCAACTTCTACCATGTTCATCTTAGGCTACTAATTAGCACATATTTTAAATTGGAAATTGAACCTTTATAACATATATTTCTGATCTCTCACCTTAACATACAATCTTCTCGTCATAAACTGAGATTTCAACTTTATTCCATGAGAGGTATTTTTTCACACTACTTCTGCTACTGCTGTTAGTTCTTAATATGTATCTTAATCCTATGTAGGAAGTTTTATAAGTTCTTAATGTTTTTAATTAGTTCCCAAAATTTAAATTTTATTTTATTTTATTTGATGCTTGACTCTAAAAGGATCCTTATTATTATTACATTATTTCAGGGCTTGTAGTGGTAGTGTCGTGTTTATTCTATATTTTGACTTAAATAAATCTAATCCTCATTCCATTAATAATCTGTAATTAGCCCATGTTGGTCTTAAAACAAGTTCACGACTATATAAGATAGTATAATTAAACTAATAATCAATTATCATGTTTCTATATTGGATGTCCTTGTTAATTCCTACTATTTTTTTTTGTCCCTTAAACCTTAATAAACCCATTATTATAAACTATATAAACCCTATACTAATTCTTTACATTATAAAAATAAAGCTTACCTTTTATGTGTCTTTAAAATAGTATTATTATATATATTAGCTTAGATTTTTTTAAATAATTTATAATAGTTTTCTGAGCCCAATATATATAATATTCTTAAACTTTACACCTTATCTATAGCCTTTGAATTCAAAATTGACACTACTTCAGGGTTTTTGTATAAACTAATTACATTTTTATTATTTTAAAAATGTTTATTATTAACATACTTCTTATTATTAACATATTAATTAAGCTGATGATGTATCAGAGAATAAAGATGTTATGGGTGAGAAATGCATGTGAATGGATAATGGTATGCTTGCACTTAGTGATTCTAAGAAAGAGGCAATGGAAATGCCATTATGAAAAGGTAGCTAAATATGAAGAATGCATGGGAGATGGAGAATCTTCCAAATATGGTCCCAACTGAGAGGCCACCCATCAGCATGATAGATATAGCAATTAAGGATATGAAGACATGGGAAAGTCCCTTGATCATCAGGTATCATTGCTGAGATGTTTAAAATATCTGGAGTAGGATACAGTTTGGTCACCTGTATATTCAAACAGGTGGTACAGGAATGTGTTACACTGAATAACTGGTGTAACAGCTTTAAAGTCAGCTGCTACAAGGGTAAAAAGAGTTGCTTTAGACAGAAACAATTACAGAGATATCAAACTGCTGGAGCAGGTCATGAAAATTAGAGAGAGAGTTATACCCCAATTGATTAGAAACAAAATTAGACCAGATGAGATGCAGTTTGGTTTTGTGCCAGGGAGAAGTACTACAGATGCCATCTTCCTAATGAAACAGTTGCTGAAATATAAACCAATGTATTTGGCATTTGTTAACCTGGAGAAAGCCTTTGGCAGATTCCCTTGCTCTGTAATCTGGTGGTCTCTGAAGAAGTTAGAAGACAAATGGCTTGTTAGAGCTGTACAAGCCAGGTACTACTGTCAAGGGGTGAGAGTCAGCCATGTGTACAGTGATAAATTTAGTATACAAGTAGGGGTTCACCAGAGCTCAGTTCTCAGTTCCCTCTTATTTATTATAGTCCTCCAGGCCGTAACAGAGGAATTTAAAACTGGTTAACCATGGGGACTACTATACACTGATGACCTTGCTCTTATAGCAGAACTAGAAACGTAATTCCAGGTATGGAAGCAAAACCTGGAATCAAAGGGCCTTAAAGTTAACCTAGTGAAAACCAAAGTTGTTGTGAGCAAGAAAGTGGATAAGATTCTCTTTCTGTCAAGTAAATGGTCCTGCTCAATATGTAGGAAAGGTGTTGGAAGGAATTCCATTCATTGCACCCAGTCCTTGTACCTTAAGGGTATATCCTGGCACACCGCCACCATCTCTTACTCTCTCCCTGACTGGAGTAACCACATATCTCCTCTATACTTGTTTCTGTCCCTCTATCATAGTTTAATCTCTCATCAACTGGCACAAAGCCACCTCCTTCAATACCACTTACCCTCTCAGTTGAGGGATATTTGTTTTGTAAGTTACTTGGTAACCTTGCTGTGGCTGGTGCCATATAGAAAGCACTTGGAAGGGAATCCAACCATAGAAACCATGCCAAAGAAGACAACAGAGCTTGGTCCAGTCCTCTGGCATGTCAGCTGCTGTCAAATCATCCAACTCATGCCAGCATAGATGGAGAGCATTAAATGATGATGATAGATTATATGTATTTTGAATGACTCTCCTGAAGATAATGTACGAGTGTTCAGCTTCTGCCAAACGACCTGCACAAAGGATTTATGGTGATCAAATGTATGTGTTGTACATTAGCTCACTCTCTCCATCAAATCAACGCCGCTTGAACAGGTGCACAGTGTACTGCATGTCAGATGTCGTCTGCTGGTGAACTTGCAGAAACGTTAGCACGCTGGGCAAAATGCTTAGCGGTATTTCGTCTGCTGTTACATCCTGAGTTCAAATTCCGCTGAGGTTGACTTTGCCTTTCATCCTTTTGGGGTCAATAAATTAAGTACCAGTTACACACTGGGGTCGATGTAATCGACTTAATCCCTTTGTCTGTCCGTGTTTGTCCCCTCTATGTTTAGTCCTTTGTGGGCAATAAAGAAATAAGATGTTGAAGTGACTGCAGAATAATGCAAGTTGAAGTGTTTTGCTCAAGAACACAACACATCACCTGGTCTAGGAATTGAAACCATGATCTCATGATCATGAGTGCAACAACCTAACCACTAGGACATGTGCCTTCACGTATACACTAGTGCTGGTGCTATGACAAAAGTGCCACGTTCATTCTGTAAAGTAGTTTGTATTAAGAAGGGCATCCAGCTGTAAGAATCCAACCAAAGCAGAAAGCACAATATAGACCTTGGACCAGCATGTTCCTGCTAAAATGTCTAACCTAAGCCAGCACAGAAGATGGATAGGTGGTCATGATCTGAATCAGTCCTTATTTCAAATTACTGTCCTCCCAGACAAGTTGGGGATGCCACACTTATACACTCCTTTTTGATATAGTTTCTATGGATTGATTCCCTTCCTTAACACCAACCATTTTATCAGTTGCACTTTATCACAGCACCAGTGTTACAGAGATTGTCATGTTCTCAACAACATTAAACATTCCTCTCAACCCCATTTGTTTCCCAGTAACTTTACAATCTGTACTCAGTGAAGTTTACTGTGTCATCAACACTACAGATGTTGTCTTGTTCCCTTGTATTTTAACATATTCTTTATTCATCCAATATTTCTTGTCAATGTATTTCATAAAAGCAATAAGAAGCTAACTATCTACAATTATCAAATAGAAGCAGTTTAGCTCTCCTGCCTGAGGAGTGGTGCTAAACACATCTCTGCTGCTCATGTGTGAACCTAATTTCCCTCTTATATTATCAATTATGCTTATTCACTATTTGTTCAATAGTACAAATCAGTTTCTTGGTAGCTAAATGCATTCCTCATTTTATTCATTACTTAATTCCTAATTTCAATGTATATTCTGACAAGTAACCATTACTGACACTGGTTACCTTTGCTCCATGCAATTAGGGCAGTGTTTTTTTTTTGTAAACTGCTAGATTTTTCAAAATATCTTAGATGGTATCCCACTTCTTACCATATTGATGGAGAGGGGTGTTCCAAGTTTGCCAGGCAACCCTCACTGAGAAGTAGATGTGCAAAAAAGTTCTCTTGGGGAAGGGAAC
Organism: Octopus bimaculoides; assembly: GCF_001194135.2. Lineage (NCBI taxonomy): Eukaryota > Metazoa > Mollusca > Cephalopoda > Octopoda > Octopodidae > Octopus > Octopus bimaculoides. The sequence continues at coordinate 83,300,823 of NC_068982.1, read as the reverse complement.
ATTAGCCTGAGGTAGGTGATCAGCAGAAACTTGAAATTAAAAACTGAAATAGTTCAGTGGGGGTACTTCAATGTTTAAACAATAATCCATATAAAGTGAGTGTTAGAATAAATTGTATCCAGGCTATGCAGTTGGTAACAGGAAGGTCATCCAATTATGACAGTCACAAGATTTAATACTTTGAGTTGCAGTATTTGTTTAGTCCCATATTAACCCTCTGATCAAAAATGTTCCAACCATGACCATCCTGTCTTTCTATGGTATCAACAAATACATTATTAGTTGCTATTTGTATCAGATAGAACAACTCCATAATGGCTTTCTCAGTGTCTCATTATTTGAGCTGTATAGCAATGAAGTGTAAGTTTAGTTTATGTACACTCAGTGTGAAGTACATTCATCAATGACAAATATACAGAGGAGATAGCTGAAACAATAAACTGGAGGCTTTTTACAGTGCATAGCTAACTATTTAGTTTCAAATACAAAGTTCAAATCCAGCAAAGGTCAAATTTGTTTTAAATTTCTTCATTACACAAAAAGGGGAGGTATCGTAGTCATAAACAACAATGACAATAATTGGTTTATTAGACAGAATTGATAGCATCTGTTGAGTTGCGGATTTAGTGTTAGATGTGGGTGTAATTAAAATATAGTTGCTCTTTTAGAGTTAGAAAGATCTGAAAGAAATTTAAAGCGTTTGTGTGTGTGTGTGTGTGTGTGTGCATGCGCAAAAGATAAACTGTATGAAGCACACATAAAATGTTGCAGGTTTGAGAGTTATGGGCACTGAATGTACAGTGAACATGATCCATTAAGAGCGTAATAGTAATCTGCATGAAGGCTAGAACACAAGTGAAACTAAGGGAGCCTTGGTCTGGTATTAAGAGTAGCAACTAATGTACATAAGAAAGCTCTTGTATGGGCACATGATGAAAATGAACAATGAACACTGGATGAAAAAGTACAGTGGTTTGTGAGCGAAAAACATGAAAAGGGTTTTTTTGTCTGATCTCTGGATACAGGAGGACAGAGACGAAACAACAAAAAATCAAGAATAGTGGTGTATGGTAGACACACCCAACTGGTGGGACAGCCTAAAATAACAAACATTACACAGTTGGTGATAATGATGCACATAGTGTTTTTATTACACAAACACACATATGTACATATTGTATGTGTGTGTGTGTGTATTGGATGTATACATAAAGTTGCTGTTTAGCTCCAGGTTAATTCTAATTGAGCAGATCTTGAGTGAAAAGCATTCTAGGACCATCCCTTATTCTTAAAGGTTTCTCGGACCACATTATCTAGTGCGGCCCTTTATTAATTTTAAAGAAAGTGGACTGAAAGGGAGATTTGGTTGTTATTTCTAACAGTTTAAGTCAACACATACAAGTTCCCTCATCCTGACGAATAATGGCACGGACACTTGATTATAATAATCTCTGAAATGTACACACACACACACATATATATATATATATATGTATGTATATATATATATGTATATATATATATATATATATATATATATATATATATATATATATATATATATATATAAACGTATACTATTCCAAAATAAACACTATGCACACATATACTGCATTCACATGTATCACACTCTTAATAACCATATAAAGATATATAACACAACAGATACATATATTATCACTTACTGAAAGCACTGTAGAAGTAACTCAAGACCGTAGCAAGGTGCCTTCAACCAGTGGGTCACGGATAGTTCGGAGGTATGTCGCAAAGTTTGCAGGCGATTCGAAAACTGAGCATATACATATAAGCCAGCAGTGTTTGGGGTCTGAAGATACGCCTTATGAGCGAAAAACCCAGGGTGACCCCATAAACCGGCCTACCTCACTATAATATTAACTGCTTTACACCTTAGGGTGTACTTCTCCGGATTTATGTATTTCTACAAACGATCCTATATATATATATATATATATATATATATATATA
>NC_068982.1:83294862-83298526 GCF_001194135.2 Octopus bimaculoides | reverse complement strand
ATATATATATATATATATATATATATATATATATATATATATATATACGTGTGTGTGTATGTACGTGTATACATGTGTGTATATAGACATGTGTGCACAAACACATATATACATACATATGAATATACACGTACACACGGTTGATGTAGAAAGTGTACAGCATCCTACGTGCAAATGAAAACGTTAAACAAAGAAACAAACAACAACAATAACGAGTCTCGATAGTTTCATGCCACACAACGACGACGGTAATTATTTGTAAGAATAAAAGTTTTAAAGAAATTCTGTCGGTTTTCACCTGAGATTCTGGGGCTGGTGGTCGTTATCCAGTGGAGGCAGCCATGTTAGGCCGTGCCGGTCATAAGAAACATTGATTTCTGATTGGTTGAAAAATGATCTTCGCCTCAAATAATAAATAAATAAATAAATAAATAAAACAGTAATAAAATAATAACTGTAAACACTACATAAAACAAAACAGAGTCGCCGGCTGGAATTAGCGCACAATCTAGTGACGTCACTAGTTTATCTTTGCTGGAGTGTAAAGCTGAGAACTTTCTTCAACGATTCGTAGCTGAGGAAATATTCTATTATAAACTTACGAAACCAGACGTTTAAAATTTAATTTGTGTTATCAGTTTTTCCTCCCCAGTAATTCTAATTTTTCTCCCCTCTAGAATTATTTTTTAGTTGTAGTAAACGAGTTGTTTTAATATAAAAACAAACACGAAATAATTTGTTTATTGTCACAGACACAACAGGGTTTAAGGGAGGCATATTTCACGTTGGCTATAAATGTATTTTAAAAAGTAACTAGCTCTTCAACATGTCGTTATTTCTAGAAATTTACTTCTGTATCTTCGAATTCAAATCCTGCCGATGCTCGCCGGTAGTCCAACTTGATACAATAAAATAAGTACCAGTCATATAATCAAACGAAGGTGCATCGAAACAGTCTCGACCTACTGAGAATAGCAACTAGATCATGGCATACCGTAAAAACAAACAATGTAGATTTGATATACAAATAAGCAAGACGGAACATCTTTGATGAGGGATTTGTCTAGTCATTGCTGATCTGCGACTGAACTACAATTGTGATTGTATAAGAATTCAAATAATCAGTCCTCCCCACCCCTCTTCTACGTCCTCCTCTTCCCTCATCCTTCCTTCGCTGCCACAACTACTATATACAATTTAGAGCTATTTTGTGAACAAGAAAAAAATAGTTCTTTTGGAAAAGGCATGAACGTCACTACATGACATTTTCCTTTTATAATCTTAAAATGAACACTTTAGATGTCACTTTCTGAAAAAGATGACAGTTTATTAGCAGCTGGTATATCCTTTGATAATGAGCTTTGATCAGAGTTGATCTGGAGTTAAACAATGACAGTGTAGACCAACTCTGCTGCATTTCTAGTTGTGACTAATTCACTTAGAGAGTTAATAGTTTTGAGAAAGGCATAAATATCATGACATCTCAGATTGTGTCACTTTAAACAGAAACAAGGATCTTCTCTAACTGCTTCTAATGCTCTGGCTAAAACAAGAATGTCACTTCTTTTCATAGTTTTTGTACTCCATTTTTACTAATGGGTTTTTAGAAAATGCATGCTCATCACCACATCAATGTAGTCTACATAACTAATGTAGTTTCGCTTGCTTTGAGCTGGGTCTTTACTGGCCAAGACTAAAGAAAAAAAGAGTCCAGGTCATTTCGCTGTAAATAGGGGTACCATGGACATTTTGTAAACGTTCTATTAAAAAATAGGTCACCTTTATAAACAATAATTCATCTTTTATACAATATCCTACTTTTCTACTCAACAAAAGAATGGTAAAACTGATGTTTACCTCTGTTGTTGGTTTTCACAATGAGTTCAACATTCCAGATGTGTATAATTTGAAAACAGATAAAATTGGAGAAGCTGACTTCCTTCTAGATACATTACATATAGAGGAAGTGTTTTATGTTGGTTGGTGATTCATTGTTAATTAGTCATACAAGGAAGAGCAGCTGCTTTGATCTCTGCTGTACTTTTGAGACTGTTGAGAGAAAGGAGTGAGGTTAAGAAACCTTGACTTGTATTTTGCAGCAAACCACTATTTTGATCTCCATGAATCAGTGGTCACAAGTGGTCCTGCCAACAAATAGGGCAGCCTCACAAGTTTATATTTTGACCTGAACTTCTGGCAACTGTGGCACTAGACAAGAAGTCAAGTAAGGAAGCAAGGTCTCAATCAAGTATTCTTTAGATTGATGATCTAGTTCTTATTCTTCTAACAAAGAGGACCTCAAGACAAGCACCCAATGACCAGGTGGTGGTGTTAAGCCAGGTAATGCATGAAATATACCACTTCTCGATGTAACATGAATTCAAGTGGATCTGTTCTAAAGCAGGTAACAGGAAGCATCCCAGTCTCTTCTGTCTTTGAATCATCACAAAAGAATAATCTGCTGTCTATAGCAACTACTTGCACGTAGTGGGACTCAACCATATAATTAGTCAAAACAAAGCCACTGTTATATTATTCTGCCTTTAAGTGTTGAATACCAGTTTTAGCATATGTTTTTATGACTCATTTCTTCCTTTTAATAAACATGTTATTGTTGTTTATCCTTTGATCAACATTCATCCAATAGACATGTAATGACCACCAGTCTTCTCTGGTAGAGCATATCTGGAACTCTCTTAACTCATGTGTTCTTTTAAATGGTAGTGTGTGTGTGGTTTGAGAGTGATTTGGTTGTATTTTCTAACAGGTCAAGTAGCCAGTGCAGTTTTCTTATTGAAAGGCTCAATAGTCATGTATCAGCAGTCATAAAAGCATGAATGTTACTGCATCAAAAAATAGGTGGCTTTTGTGTTGAGGCAAATTGAAGCCATATTATATGTATGAAGGTGGAAAGCCCCATAGAACAAGCTGTAGTCTGCCAACAAAATAGTTTGACTCCAAGTTGACTCATGGATTTCCATTAGTATAAGGAAAAGGAAGCATCTCTTGTCCCTGATGATCCCACTCCCAGTAATGAGGTGTGAATTGTTGTTATTCAGTTTGAAGTTCTTGAGAGAAACAACTGGAACACGGAATTGGGATTAGACCATGAAGGTGACAAATGAAGAGAAGCCAGTAAATAGAATGACTTCTTGAGGAAGTGATGTGTAGCGAGCAAATTAAGAGCATCAGTGTCACCTGTAGTATCAGCAGAAGAGACAGCTGGAAAGCACTGTCTTTGCTTTAAGACTGATCAATGAAGAATGGAGAAGATCCAAGAGCTGAATGGCCTTTGAGTGTAAGGATATAGTTGAGCACGTTTATTATAAATGTGACTTTTGGAAGTTAAACACAATGGAAAAGGCATTGTGTTAAACTATAAAATGTAATAAAGTTAATGAGTAGCAGGAGGACTAGATACAATGAAGATGCGGTTGGTGTAAGGTATAACTGCTTTACTTAACAAAGGTTTAAACTATAAAATAGTTTTATGTGAGAAAAAAAGTGCAAACTTTTTTAATATTGCACAAAACAAAGATTACACTTTTAAATTGCAATGACTGAAGAAAGAAAAGTATATATAAATAAATCATGCCAGCATGGACAATGGACATTAAATGATGATGATGATGATGATATATATATATATGTATATATATATATA
>NC_068982.1:83292692-83294784 GCF_001194135.2 Octopus bimaculoides | reverse complement strand
AAAATATATAAATAGTTTATACAAAATGTATAAATAGTTTCGATTACATGTTGTTATACATAGATTTATTGCAGTTAAAGCACAATTAGATTAAAATATTGATGTTTATACAAATGGAGAACAATGCCAGCATATTATTTTGTCTCAAGAAACTTCTCAAAAAGACATCTGTTAAAAACACAGACCTTGCTCAAAATGTTACTGGTGGTACAGTTTTGCATTTGTATAGACATTGTACCTTTTATATGCATCATTTTTTTCTCTCCCTCTCTCTCACTATATGTGTGTGTGTGTGTGTGTATAAAAGTTCAATTAGAGGTTAAATAAACCTCATTGAGGAATTATGTCTATTTTTGTAATTAATAAATATAATTATTAATTGATTTATCTCTATTTTCGTATATATCGTCATCATCATCGATTAACGTCCGTTTTCCATGCTGGCATGGGTTGGACAGTTTGACTGAGGTCTGGAGAGCCAGCAGCTGCAACAGGCTCCAGTCTGGTCTGGCAGACTTTCTACAGCTGGATGCCCTTCCTAATGCCAACCACTCCGAGAGTGTAGTGGATGCTTTTACATGCCACCGGCACAGGAGCGAGTAAGGCAGGCCTCGCAACGATCATGTTTGGATGGTGCTTTTTACATGCCACCAGCACTGGAGCCAGTCAGTGGGTACTGGCATTGGTCATGATTTGTTAGTACTTTTTACATGCCACCAACACAGGAGCCAGTCAGGCAGACCTGGCATTGACCACGTTTGGATGGTACTTTTTACATGCCATCGGCATAGAAGCCAGCCAGGGGGCACCAGCCCTAGCTGCATTATTGGTTTCACTTGACACAACAGGTCTTCTCAAACGTATCATATCACCCGATGCATCAGGAGTATTCTTAACAGGGCTGGATGTGCTTGGCTGTGATCTCACTTTACTTGCCGGCTCTTCTCAATCACAAAGGTTCTGATCTCCTGTTGTTGCCGCTATGAGGCTCAATGTTCAAAGGTCATGCTTCACCACCTCATCCCATGTCTTCCTGGGTCTATCTCTTCTACAAGTTCTTTCTACAGTTAGGGAGTGGCACTTCCTCACACAGCTGTCTTCATTCATACGTAACACATGGTTATACCAGCACAGTCGTCTGCACACCACATTTGATGCTTCTTATGCCCAACTTTTCTCTCAGGGCACATTACACATCCAGCGGATCATACTAGCTTCATTTCTTTCAAACCTACGCATGTCCTCAGCATTCATGGTCCATGTTTCACTGCCATGTAGCATGGCAAGTTTACACACATGCGTCATACAGTCTACCTTTCACTCTGAGCAAGAGGCCTTTAGTTGCCAGCAGAGGTAGGAGTTCCCTGAACTTTGCCCAGGCTATTCTTACTCTAGTTGCTACACTCTCAGAGCAACCATCCCCACTACAGACTTGGTTGCCTCGGTAGCAGAAGCTATTAACTACTTATAGTTTCTTCCCCTGGCATGTAATGGAATATTTTCTGTCCATCTTGAGTGTTTATTGCCCCAGTGCATCTGCCACACACACAAAGACTATTTTCCCAGTTAACCTTCCTTTGATATTGCTGCACCTTTTATGTGTCCATAACTTACACCGGATACATTGTATGGAGTTTCTACCCACGCCTTTTCTACAGATCGAGCAGGGCTATCTACCTGAAGGGGTTTGTGATTTGATAGCCTTCCTACTTACTAAGACTTTGGTTTTGGCTAGGTTAACACTAAGGTCCTTCGATTCTAGACCTTGCTTCCACACTCTAAACTTTGTCTCCAGTTCTGGCAGTGACTCGGCTATTAGAGCCAGGTCATCAGTATAGAGGAGCTTCAAGGGGCATCCTGTCTTGAATTCCTCTGTTATTGCCTGGAGGACTATAATGAATAAGAGGGGGCTGAGGACTGATCCTTGGTGAACCCCTACTTCCACTCAGAATTCTTCACTATACTCATTGCCAACCCTCACCTTACTGACAGCATCCCTGTACAGAGCTTGTACACCTCTTATCAGCCACTCATCTATTCCCAGTTTCCGCATTGACCACCAGATAAGGGATCGAGGGACCCTGTCAAAGTC
>NC_068982.1:83291052-83292220 GCF_001194135.2 Octopus bimaculoides | reverse complement strand
TATATGTATATATATACTAGCTGTTGGACTTGGCATTGCTCGTGTTGTCTGTGTTAAAGTTAAGCCCACCTCTGACCTTGTATTGAAATCTAGGTTCCCTGTACCAACTATTACCTATTAATCCAAAGAAAAGTGTTAAGGGTATGTCATAAAATAGAATCCATGTGACCATTTATATGAAAATATCCCAGTGACTTTTAAATCCCAATACATTATATGAATAATTGATGTTTCATATGCCGAAGTGCTTAATTTTACTCATAGGTCAATTTTCTTCAAAATCAGTTCATTATTTTATTGAGTGAATTTTGACATTTTCCACCAGCTTAATTTTAATTCTACTACATGACTCCAACCATAAACCTTACCTAAATGTCAAATTTCATCAAAATCAGATGAATTCTGTAAAAGTTACAACATAAAATATTAATCCTATGGGTAATTGCATACAAAAAGTCAATTGATTTCTTAAAATTCCCCACTCACGTGCAATTATCGATTTCTCTGTCAACTTTTCATGCTGGCATCAACTAATGTACATGAACTGTAATCATGTGTAAAATTTCTACAAAATCAATAAGAATGTCTCTAAGGAAATGCTTATTTGTATTTGTGCCCTTCTCAAGCCCTTTTGAATTAAATAAACGCTATTACCGTCTCCCCCACCACAACATTTACCTACATCTCAAATTTCATTAAAATCAGAGAAAAATATAAAAGTTATGGCCAAAAATATAATCCGTATGGGTATTTGCACGCAAAAAGCCTATTGATTTTATAAAACCACTGCTCAGGCGCAATTATCGATTTGTTGTCGACAAAAGAAACAGGCTTGGAAGGACTGGAAGAATCGTGGTAGCAGGGAATTGTACCAATCTGCCAGAAGGGAAGCTAGACGACAAGTTTATTTAGCCAGAGGGGAAGCAGATAAGAAAAGATTTGCCAATGTTCTGCGCCGTGAGGACCAAAGACTTGAGGTATTTCGTGTTGCAAGACAGTGTAGGAGAGAGAATAGTGATGTCGTAGGAGAGAAATGTGTTCGCATGGATGATGGTACGCTTGCACAAAATGAGGCTGCAAAGAAAGAGGTCTGGAGATGCCACTACGGTAGATTGCTCAATAAAGAGAATAAATGGGAGAAAGAGAGTCTGCCGTATGTCGACCCAAC
>NC_068982.1:83289574-83290816 GCF_001194135.2 Octopus bimaculoides | reverse complement strand
ATTACAGAGGCATCAAGCTGTTAGATCAGGTTATGAAAGTTACGGAGAGGGTCATAGCCCAACTAATTAGGGAGCGAATCAATTTAGATGAGATGCAGTTTGGATTTGTGCCAGGTAAAAGCACCACTGATGCCATTTTTCTGGTAAGACAGCTGCAGGAGAAATACCTAGCCAAAGATAAACCTTTGTACCTGGCTTTCGTTGACATGGAGAAAGCCTTTGACAGGGTCCCCCAATCCCTTATCTGGTGGTCAATGAGGAAACTTGGGATAGAAGAATGGTTAGTGCGAGCCATGTACAGAGATTCTGTCAGTAAGGTGAGGGTTGAAAATGAGTACAGTAATGAATTCCGGGTAGAGGTAGGGGTCCACCAGGGTTCTGTCCTCAGCCCCCTATTATTCATCATAGTCATCCAGGCAATAATAGAGGAATTCAAGACAAGATGACCCTGGGAGCTCCTCTATGCTGATGACCTTGCACTAATTGCTGAGTCACTATCAGAACTAGAGGAGAAGTTTCAGGTGTGGAAGCAGGGACTAGAATCGAAGGGCCTTAGAGTCAATCTAGCTAAAGCCAAAGTCCTAATAAGTAGGAAGGTAGATAAAACACAAACCCTTTCAGGTAGATAGCCCTGCTCAATATGTAGAAAAGGAGTAGGTAGTAACTCTATAAGATGTACCCAGTTCAAGCTATGGACACATAAGAGGTGTAGCAATATCAAAGGCAGGTTAACTAGGAATTTAGTTTTTGTGTGTGGCAGATGTTCAGGTGCAATAAATACTGTAAACAAACAGGAAACAACTTCTGTCTCATTCCAGGGAGAAAAACTAGAGGTAGTTGATAGCTTCCGCTATCTTGGTGGGTGCACTGAAAGTGTAGCTGCTAGAATAAGAATAGCCTGAGCAAGATTTAGAAAGATCTTACCTCTGCTGGCGACAAAGGGACTCTCACTCAGAGTAAAAGGCAGACTGTATGATGCATGTGTACGAACAGCCATGCTACATGGCAGTGAAACATGGGCTGTGACGGCTGAGGACATGCATAAGCTCGCAAGGAATGAAGCCAGTATGCTCCGATGGATGAGTAATATCAGTGTGCATACCCGACAAAGTGTAAGTATCTTGAGAGAAAAGTTGAACATAAGACGCATCAGTTGTGGTGTGCAAGAGAGACGATTGCGCTGGTATGGACATGTGGCGAGAATGGACGAGGATAGCTGCGTGAAAAAGTGCCAAACTCTAA
>NC_068982.1:83282493-83288858 GCF_001194135.2 Octopus bimaculoides | reverse complement strand
GTAAGGATTTTCGAGTGAGATCATTGCCAATGCCCCTGGACTTGCTCTTGTGCGGGTGGCACATAAAATACACCATTTTGAGCGTGGCCGTTGCCAGTACCGCCTGACTGGCCTTCGTGCGGGTGACACGTAAAAGCACCCACTACACTCTCTGAGTGGTTGGCGTTAGGAAGGGCATCCAGCTGTAGAAACTCTGCCAAATCGGATTGGAGCCTGGTGTAGCCAACTAGTTTCACCAGTCCTCAGTCAAATCGTCCAACCCATGCTAACATGGAAAGCGGACGTTAAACGACGACGACGACGATGATGATGATGATGATGATGATGATGATGATGATGATATATTGAATTTCCATTCAAACGCCAGTTTGAGCTCACAAAAATCGATGCCAACTGAGCATTATCGAGTTTTCGAAACATTTTGGCCTTATTTAAACTTCAGTGCATGTAATCTACCTATGTGCCGTAAATCATTAAAATCAGTTGGATGGTGTGGGAGGAGTTAGAGTAACTCCAAACACACTCACAGACAGACACCATTATACATTTCTGTATTTAGATATGTATATATAATTTTTAAGCAGTAGAAGTTACAAAGTAACTCGAAGGTTGAGAGTTTCATGCATGCCTGAATGTCTTGCCTTATAAGTCACTTTGTAACTTCTGCCAATTAAAAATGTTTTGAGTTTTGTTTATTCTGCTTGTACTACCAAACCTATATAAATGCAAACACACACACACATATCATCATCCTCATCAACATCCCTAAATGTCTGTCTTCCATGCTGGTAAGAGTTGGACGGTCTGACAGGATCTGATAGTCAGAGGATTGTGTCATATTCCTGTATTGGTTTGGCATTGTTTCTATGGCTTGATGTCCATGCTAATACCAACCACTTCATAGAGTGTACTGGGTGCTCTTTTTCATCGCATCAGCACTAGTGAAAATGCCATGCAACTTGCAAGATGAAGATTCCCCTTGACTGGGTGTGCAAGGAAGCTTGGATACAAGTAAGCTAAGGGAAACTAATCTGAAGAATCAGGTGTAGAGCATGAGAGAGGAGGCTGTGCACATGAAAGGAGGAAATTGATGTATATAGAGGATAGCTTCTGTGTACTGTGGAATACGGAGACTAAGGAAGGCTTGGGATGAAGTGGTAAAGGCTGATTTGTATATGTTACATCTCACAGGGGAGATGTCAAAGAAGCATACTGGCTGACAATATGCAGTAATACAGACACCATCTGCCTATGGTAAAGTGCACCTGAGCACAAGGGTAGTGTTCAAGAAGCTACGATCTATCTACCTGTCTGTCTGACTATCTGTTCCCTACCAAATCCGCCATACCTCCCCTTTACCTTACATTCTCTCTCTCACTAAGAATCCTCACATTCACCCTCCTCCATGAAAGCAATCTCTTCATCACTCATAGTACCTTCCTTCATCTCATTTCTTATGCTCTTACACTCTCTCCCAGTTTATCTCTATTGCCACTCAACACATTCTTTTATCTTACTAACTACCCTTACACATCAAGGATGCCTTCCAATCTTTCTTTCCTTCAGTGCACCCACTGACTCACTGTTCCCCTACTTCGTTCTCTCTCCACTGCTTCCTCATTTGGGATGCTTTTGTGACATTCACACTTTGCCCTTCCCCTTCCTCTTATCTCTATGGTGCCTTCTGTCATCCCTTTCTCTCACTGCTTCCTCACACTCTGCCTCATTTTCTCTCATCACTCCACAGCTTCTCTACTTCCTTATTTTCACCCTTCACTTCTCGTTAACTTTCATTAATAACCGTGCCTCACTTTCCTTTGATGGCTTTCTCAGGATTCCTCATCACCCTAGTCTATTGCTACCTTTCCTCCCCACCTCCCACCTATACTCACCCTTATAATGTAGGATAGTTCTAGGCTCCTGAGACAACCTACCCTCTCGCTCATTTTTCTCAATAACCTCTATTCCTAATCCCTTCCCTTTACCCTGTTCTGTACCATGACCCCCCACCCAATTAGTGCCTACTCTACTGCAGTGTTACTCTTCAAGAAGCTTTAAATATCTGAGTAGGATAAAGCTTACACACCTGTATAGTCAATCAGATCATGAAGTAAGTGTCATACCCAATAACTAGCACAACAGTATCATAGAAAAATGTTACAAAGGTAAAGGAAATGCCTTAGATAGAAGTAATTACTGAAGTGTCAAACTGCTGAACCAGGTAATGAAAGTCACTAAAAGAGTTAAACCCAACCGATTAGGAACAAAATTAGACAAGATGAGATGCAACTTAGTTTTGTGACCTGGAGAAGCACCACTGATGCTGTTTCCAATAAAGCAGTTACAAAAGTGTTTATCCAAAAGTAAACCACTGTATTAAGTATTTTCAACTTTGAGAAAGCCTTTGACAGGCTCTCTTGCTTTTTGATCAGGTGGTGCTTGAGAAAGCTAGGGGTAGATGAATGGATTGTGAAAGCCTTACAAGCCATGTACAGGGGTGTAGTCAGCAATGTGAGAGTTAACAATGGGTACAGCGATGAATTTATCATGCAGGTAGGCTTCACCAGCGCTTGGTTCACAGTCTCCAACTTTTCATCATGGTCCTTCAGGCCATAACAGAAGAGATAAAAACTGACTGCCCACTTTATGCTGATGTCTTCGTTCTTATAGTTAAATCTGTAGTAGAATTAGAAAAGAAATTTCAGTTGTGGAAGCAAAACCTGGAATCAAAGGACCATAAAGTGCACTTAGCAAAGACTAAAGTTCTAGTAAGCAAGAACACAGACAGGAATCTACTTCCATCAGGGAAATAGCCTTGCTTAATATGAAGGAAAGGTGTTGGTAGAAATTGCATATGATATATCTAATGCAAACTATAAACTATAGAATCACAGGAAGGTTAAGTGATATAGTAAATTTTGTATGTGCAGAAGCAATGAATAATAATACATGGGAAAGAGATATTCTAGAGTGTCCTGAAGGATCCAGGACACTCTAGATTGTTTTTGCTACCTCTGTGACCTAATTAGCAGTGGAGGAAAACATTCTGAAAGTGTGGTTGCTAGATTAAGAAAAGGATCAAGAAAGTTCATGGAGCTATTATTTCTATTCAAAACAAAAGGTTGCTCTCTTTCAGAATGAAAGGCAAAGTGGCAAATTGTATAATTGTAGTGGGAAGCAGGGTGTGAATACGGAGGACTTGCAAAGACTAAAAGGAAGTGAAGCATGATTTGTTGGATGTGCAATGTTAGAGTACATAAAGAATAAACACAAATGTTTTGAAAGAAAAACTTGGCATAAAAAGAATGAGAGAGAAGTCTGCATTGGTATGGTCATGTGATGCATAGGATGAGGACTGCAGAAAATAGCCTGTTATTTAACATGAATGGAGAGAATTTCTGAGGTATTTCATCATAGCAAGTACAGGAACCATAACAAGTAGCACAGAATGGTGTTATTGCAATTGCCTCTCAGTTATTTCAAAACAATGTAACCCAAACTGTGCCATCCCAACCATCCCTGTGTTGTTTCAATACACTCAGCACTGTATGGAGAGAAGTTGGGTCATTACATGCAGCACTGTGTTGTGTTATTAAATCTATCATCACTGAGTTACTTAACAATAAACAATTGTAAGATCTCAAGCCTGTCATCATCGAGCTATTTCATTAAACAATTAAGCAGGTGTCACAACAAGTAACACCTCTATGTGTTATGAGGACCTTCACTGAGTTGTCATTACAGCAACTGCTGTGATCATATTTCAACTCCGTTCACTTTTTCATCACAAACTACATTGACTTATGTCGGTTTGACCATTGTTGAACTCTGTCATTAAACCACTTCTTCATTGTTTTATTACACTCAATGTTAACCAGAACTTTGTCATTAGAACCCATGACCACTGAGTTCTTGTGGATGAGTCCTGGCATTTAAACTGATCTACTTTCACATTAAAGCTTTACAATTTATGATTTTCTGGCAAACCTTTAAAAATTATCAAATGATTTAGAATTATTTCATATTTATTTATTATTCATTTCTACATTTCAGTCTTTCTTAGAAATGTCTAAATTATTAATTCACACTCATTTCTCTGTCTCCTCTTTCATATTTCATTGTTTTATAAGTTTTGATCTTCAAAAAAAAAAAAAATTAAAAACTCATTGGTCAATGTCAGCTGATATATGAAGATTGCACACACACACACACGATGCACACATTACATATAATAAACTGAATAAACATATGCACTCTACATAAGTAGAACAGGGCAGGATGTGTGCATGTGCAAGCATTTAATTCAGTTTATAGTGTTGTATGTAAATATAAGGAAAAGAAATTGAAAGGCTGAAAATAAAACAAATATTTTATGAATAACAGTGTTTCATCTCCTAACCAGGTCCATCCCCTCACTAGAATCACTTCCATTTTCAATCCATTCAATATGCAATAGAACTGGCCATAAGTGAATTTGTGGCCAATTCACTGAACAATTCAGTGCTTTTTTTTCTGCAACAACTTTTATCATCCAAATCATTCAATTATATATATGAATGTCTTTTTCACAACTGCTTTATGGAACACACACACACACACACACACACGCAGACTAACACGCGCGTGCGCGCACCCCACCCCTCCACACACACTAACACACATACATGTGACCTAGTGGCTAAGGTGTTAGACTTGGTCAGAAAGTTGAGACACTGATACCTGGAGCAGATGATGCATTATATCCTTGGGTGATGTTAAATGATTTCTGTTAAGACACTTCATTTCACTGCTACTCATATACATACTCCATATACATGCAAGCATGTATGTATGTATGTATGTTTGTATGTATATATGTTTGTATGAATGTATGTATGTATGTATGTATGTATATACTAAAAAAATATATATATATTACCACTAGGTCACATGTGTGTGTGTTAGTGTGTGTGTTAGTGTGTGTGTGTGTGTGTGTTCCACAAAGCAGTTGTGAAAAAGACATTCATATATATAATTGAATGATTTGGATGATAAAAGTTGCTTCAGAAAAAAAAGCACTGAATTGTTCTGTGAATTGGCCACAAATTCACTTATGGCCAGTTCTATTGCATATTGAATGGATTTAAAATGGAAGTGATTCTAGTGAGGGGATGGACCTAGTTAGGAGATGACACACTAATTGTCCTGTTATTTTATCTTATTTTTAGTATATATTTTCTTCATTTTTAGTATATATTTGTATTTATTTATTTTTTTGAGATTTTATTTTTTATTTTATTTTATTTTATTTTTTGTTCGGAAGTCCTGCGGTGATGGGATGGTGGTGAAGCATGCAGACCTGCCTGACGAGTTGGAAGCATGTAGTCAGCAACCTGCATGTAGGCGGCCCATGCTACATATAAAGTCGTCTCCTTGTCACCCAAGACAGCAGTAGGATTTGGTTGTTGCATGGGTGTCTGAGCAGCTCCATTCGGAGAGTTGGAACAGACTGGCAAACATGGAACTCTCTAGGACGTTTTGGAGTAGGGAAAATGAATAGCAATGGTCTTATGCTACTGGAGCTTTGCAAAGAACATGGACTTTACATTGCAAGCACTCATTTTATGCACAAAGGTGATCACACAACAACATGGATGCACCCAAGGTCCAAAGTTTGGCACTTACTGGATTATGTCATCATCCACAAGCACGACATTTATGACATTTGTAATGTCAAGTCCTTCCATGGATCGAAATGCTGGACAGACCACAGTCTGGTGCGAGCAAAGTTCTGAATGGTAATTAGAGTAAAAGAGAGAAGAGGACCAGTCAGCATTCCTCACCGTCTAAATGTCCACAAGGTATATGATGTTGTGGTTAGGAAAGAACTTCAGACTCGCTTGTCCAGCATTGAAACTGCTGCAGCATGGGAAGATTTTCGACACCAGGTTCTACAATGTGCAGCCGAAACCCTGGGATATGTTACTGCCAGACACAGAGACTGGTTTGACGAGAATGATGCTGAAGTTCAGTGACTATTGGTGGTAAAGCGCCATGCTTACAGTGTATTGCTACACAGAGAACTGTCTACTGTGCAGCGAAGTCTTAGCACTTGCCCACTATAACAGTGTAAAATCACTACTGCAGCGATCTCTCAAGAAGATGCAGAACACTTGGTGGGAGGATCTTGCTCGTGATGTTCAGGCTGCTGCTGATGCAAATGACAGCAAGAAACTTTACCATCTTATGAAGTGAGCTTATGGACCTAAGAGCTCCACATCAGCTCCTTTGCTTTCCAAGGAGTCTTCTACCCTGTTTACTAAATCAACAGAAATCACAGGTCGCTGGATCGAACACTTCTCTGAACTCCTAAACTATGAGTCAAT
>NC_068982.1:83279343-83281938 GCF_001194135.2 Octopus bimaculoides | reverse complement strand
ATGCAGATGATTGTGACTTAGTCACTCATACAGTGGATGACATGCAAATACTCATGAATTGCATTTCTGCTTCTTGCAAGGCATTTGGACTTGGCATTAGCCTGGACAAGACAGTTGTAATGTTCCAGCCTGCACCAGGAAATCCATATGTGAAACCAGCTATCTTGGTTGAAGGAACAATTCTGAAGGTAGTAGACAAGTTTGTCTATCTGGGCAGCACACTCAGCCGTTGTTGCTCCCTGGATGAGGAAATATCTTTCAGGTTGCAGAGAGCAACTAATTCCTTTCGGTCTCTTCAGTCTTGTGTCTGGTCCTAGCATGGCATCGCAAGGCAAACAACAGTTGCTGTGTACCATGCATGTGTACTGACATCGCTCCTCTACTCATGTGAGACATAGACTCTGTACAAACGTCAGGTAAGGGTCCTTGAACGCTTTCATCAGAGAGGTCTCAAGCACATTCTCAATGTTGGTTGGACCTCAAAAATTCCAGACACACAGGTCCTGAGGACAGCTGATATCTTGAGTATTGAGGCGATGGTGCACAAGCACCGGTTATGTTGGACTGGACGCCTTATTAGAATGAAGGATAGCAGGATTCCTAAGCAGATGTTATATGGAGAACTTGTGAATGGAAGGAGACTCTGGCAGAAACCAAGGCTGTGCTTTAAGGACTGTGTCAAGTCTTCATTAAAGGCCTGCGATATGCAGGACACTGACTGGGAGAACAATGCCTGTCATCGCCATGGATGGAGAAAGTAGGTTAAGGAGGGGATCGACACTTTTGAGAGAGCACGTATCCAGCATGAAGAACTTAAGTGAGCTGTGCAAAAGCACACGGCTCGTATAGCGAATGGGGAAAGCTTGGTCTGCAATGTTTGCAGTCGTGCATGCTTGTCAAGAGCAGGGCTCATTAGCCACCAACGGAGCTGCAAATGCAGAATATAAGTTAGGCCTAGAGTGCACAATGTTCCTGAAGGTCGGCAATGGTCTTCCTCGGTCACGAGTGGATGGCCATCATCATCATGTATGTATGTATGTATGCTGCTGAGAGTAAAATTTATTGTGATGATCAAGTTGACTGGGACTTCAGGTTTCATCTATCAAGTTGCTCAACCTCTCTTTCTCTCTCTCATACACACATATGTGTATGTTTCTTTGTATTTCAATAAATCAAGAGTTTAACCTGTATGTTATTTCATTTCCCTTGGTCACTGGTTATTGCTCTTACCTCATTTTCATTTCATTTATGCAAATTACTTGGGTTGTAAACGTGTTTTTTTTGTTTGTTTGTCTTAGTGTCCAATCTGCTGGAGATGAGGTAGGACATCCCTTGCAGCTGTTTCATTTCCAGACCTTCAGAAAATTAATTAATTAAATTAAAACTTATTTGAAAGGTGAATCTCTTCAGAGGTAGTTTAAGATATACAAAATAGATGTTCAATTTCTGCACGTTGAGTAAACGGCTGCAAACTTCTCTATTTTCTCGTCTCATTACAATGCATAAATATATATAAACCAGGGTTTATATAGTTTCTTGCAGTTGAGTATTAACTGTAATATTCAATATTCTTTGTATAGGTAAACTAACCAGTACTTTTATAGGATTTTGCTATCCCTGAATGAGGTTTGTAACCATTATTTGTGTGTGTATGTATGTATACACACACACACACACACACACACACATATATATATATATACACACACACACACATATACAAGGTGGTATCAAAAGGCTTCCAGACTAGTTCTGTAATGCGCCGACAGATGGCAGCACATAGTTGCATGCACAGTGAGAGATAGCAGTGATCTTCACGAGGCGGTGTGTCAAGTGACATAGCTGTGTTTACTTCACGAGTTGTGAAATTTATGTTTTTATGATCATGTGTATTCTGTAGTCTGTGATTTTGTCATGCAAAGAAAGTTGGAAAAAAAAGAGCCAACATGAAATTTTGTGTTAAACTCAGGAAGTCTGCTACAGAGACATTGAGCATGCTTCAGCAAGCTTATGGCAATGAGGCAATGGGTTCTACGTAATATTTCGAGTGTCACAGGTACTTCAAAGGTAGAAGAACATCCCTGGAAGACAATGAATGGTCTGGAAGACCTGCTACAAGCAGTACTCACAAAAATGTGGAGAAAATTTATCAGTTAGTGCAGGAGGACTGTTGGAGGACAATCAACGACCATGCTATGAAAAAATACAAAGTCCTGCATCACCACTGGATCATTCTACGCAATTCCACCCAGCTGTTTGACTGAATCTCAAGACAAGAATGAAACGCCCATGTCAAATTTATATGTATATATATATATATATATATATAGACGGTTTAGATATAGATTCAAGGTTGAATATGGTACTTATGCGTAGGCACCCAAATATCATATCCCAAAAGGATAGGTGATCAAAATCAAAAAATAAGCAACACGGATTTCAAAGGTGATTGCAGTATGCACGTTTCATGCTACTCCAATTTATTTAAGTAATGCGAGCATTACATTAAATGCTATATGAAGAGCAATCTTCAGCTGCATGAAAATGCAGAAAATTACTGTAGAAAAGACATATTATAAATGTGACAACATTTCA
>NC_068982.1:83271639-83273552 GCF_001194135.2 Octopus bimaculoides | reverse complement strand
ATATATATATATATATATATATGTATGTATAAAGGATATATATATATATATATGCATAATAATAATATAGATTTAATCAAAAGATTAAATGTGGTACTTAAAATGTTTGAGGCATCAGAATTTGGTAGGGTAAAAACCAAAAACAAAATCAAGAGATTTGGTGAATAAAATTTGAAGAAAAGCAACAGAAATTCATTAGGTTATAGCAGTACGTACGTTTCATACAAACTTCATTTATTTATGTAGTGAGACAACATCTTATGTGGTGTTCCCACTACATAAATAAATGAAGTTTGTATGAAATGTACATGCTGCTATAACCTAATGAATTTTTGTTGCTTTTCTTCAAATATATATATATACATATATATATGTATATATGTATAAATGATATATATATATGAATATATATATATGAATATATATATATAAATGATATACATATCTAATATTCTAATATCTATAAAATTGAAGTTTTCTGTGTGTGTGTGTTTGTGTGTGTATACAAAAATTATATGTACCTCAATAACTCCTACATCTTTCATTCAATTTCTTTGAAATTTTATACACAGCTAATTCATATCCCAGACCCAAACATAGGCTACTTAGGTTTTAAAAAATCGATATTGGGGCCTCTAGAGCGATGGGAAAGCAACAATAGATGATTCCTATTCATTTGTATTAATCAGCTGTTTTATAATCTGTAGGGTTTTCCATACTTTTTTAATCTTTTTATAAAAGTAAAAGGATTTTG
Organism: Octopus bimaculoides; assembly: GCF_001194135.2. Taxonomy (NCBI): domain Eukaryota; kingdom Metazoa; phylum Mollusca; class Cephalopoda; order Octopoda; family Octopodidae; genus Octopus; species Octopus bimaculoides. The sequence goes on along the minus strand of NC_068982.1, from coordinate 83,272,798 downwards.
TCTATCTATTTCCACTGTCCACCAGCAACAGTAATTAAATTGACTAGGAACACTGAACGCATACATTTCTTCAATTCTCTACCAATTTTCACCAAACTTTACACACACACATTACTTATGTTCCAAGGATGGTCATACACTGAACATATCGCCCAGAGCTCCTGTGTAAATGAACCTAAATGGACATAGTTCTTTTGTATGTAGCATCTTCCATACTTTTTAAATTTTTTTATGAAAGTGAAAGAATTTTGTCTATTTATTTCGACTGTCCATCTGTCATGGTGATTAAATTGACTAGGAACACTGTATGCGATGAATATCCAATACTAAACAATCTTAATCTCCATATTTAAACTACATTAAACTTTGGCAAGCTTACCTTTACCTATTCTGAGTTACTTGAAAGGTGACGTTCCCTCCCCTCTCTTCTATTTTTGATACCTTTATTTACCTACCAATGCATTGTTTCACTTTAAGGATGCTGATTTACCAGTCAATTATATTTCGACTATTGTCCATTGTTTCAAATACATTTTATCATTGTTGTTCTCACCTTTTTTTAAACAATCACATATGATCCGTCCCAAAGAATCAATCTTTAAATAAGAGTTTTGCTTCCACTAGTGAAAGCTATGTGTATCTTTCAGAAAGCTTCATACCAGTTTAACTTTATGCAGCATTCACTGTTAGTTTATGTGCAGGCTATGTGGAAAAACAGAATAAAGGGGCTTTAGCTGGCTTATCTCTCTGAAAAAATAGCTCCTCTTGCTGTTGAAAAAAATAAACTTGCAGAGAGGAAGTTTCAATGTCTTCCTTCAATTTCATTACACCATTTATGTGGCTGTTTCTGACATGAAATTTTGTTTCCATGTAAAACAACTATATTTTGTAGTCATTATCCATAATCTACTCCCAAAACGCTTCAGTAGCTCCATTTTGCATTGCTTGCAAACTTATATGTTCTGTGATCATTAAAGTGCAATGACCTTCACAATAATCAACCTTCAATTTGATTTTCCACCCCGAGGTTAATCAGAAACATAGATTGCCATGCGACTCATAAATATTCTCAGTAGTTCAAGTATTTGGTGAAAAAAATACCACCAAAGCAACTTCCAAAGGACGGGTGTGTTTGCTAGTATATATATAAATGATATAC
>NC_068982.1:83270522-83271292 GCF_001194135.2 Octopus bimaculoides | reverse complement strand
AAATACCACCAAAGCAACTTCCAAAGGACGGGTGTGTTTGCTAGTATATATATAAATGATATATATAAATAATTGCAGCATGGAAGGTGTTTATAAGCCATTTAAAAACACACAAAACCATTACATTCACTTCAACATTTAAATTTAATTTGCCAAAAATATTTTTGTTGCTTTGTTTCAGCATATGATCTCAGATCAGGTCACTTGCTATGCAAGTACATCTGTGTATATATATATATATATATATCTTTTATTCTATTACTCCCCTTCTTTTCTCTCTGCTACTCTTTCTCTTTACACAGCCTTGGTTACGTGTGTCCGGCTGCTACTTCTTTTTGTTCTTGGGCTCCCCAAGCTCGCACGGACTTCTTTGCCCCTCCTGTTCGTGCTTCACAGCGTTCAATACATACACACTTCACGTCTGGCAGTACAGCCTTTTGTTTGTTTGTTTATTCACCGTTTCATTTTCCTGTCTTGTTTTCCGTCCGCCACTACCCTCCACGAAAATAATTTAATTTGTGTTCGTGGGAAGAACCATTTCAACGATGCGTACTGCCTTAATTCTTCGAAACGCCGGTGTTTTAATGGTGGCAGCTGATGAAGGAGATGTTTCTATGTGGCTTGCTTGTTTGTTGTACCTTGTTTATCATTTTGTCCATGTTCTTTTGCCACGTCATATACCCAGTTATGTATCTATGTGTACATGTAGATGAAGGTATGTACATACATGTACACATATATGCATATACTCATATATTGTTTATATATAT
>NC_068982.1:83267854-83270072 GCF_001194135.2 Octopus bimaculoides | reverse complement strand
TATATATATATATATATATATATATATATGGCGGTTGTTGTCTACTCCTTATGCAGAGTTTGACCACCTCCTGTACTTACACCTTAGAACCATCATGGCATCCAATGTGGATTTTTAAACCAGACAATGTTTTGAAAAGACATCCACATAGATTGCATATCCGATTTGGACCACCAAGAGCTGCAGGTAAGTTCTGATCTTTGTGTATCTTAAAATGTCTTTTGAGGCTTCCGTTAGATTTGCAAACCTTCTGGCATACATTGCACTGAAAGGTGTGCACAGACATATAGGCAGAATAGTTGGATGTGTTATAATACTATTCCACATATACAAAAATAGCCATACCAACAATCTAACATACCTCCATCATCAGCTGCCACCTGGGCAATACCATTCAATCCAGCAGTGTCAACAGCACTAAAATAAATGTTGTTTGGGAAGAAACATACCAAAAACAAAAAAACCACAACTTTCAAACACATTTACCCTATGTGCAACAGTATCAGGAAATAAATTCAATAAGTAAATCAGTAACCAAGTCCTCAATATGTAACTAAACAGCAACCAAACCTTTAAGTCATACATTTTATTCCCTACAGTCTTCCATAGAATAATAAAAGTGAAAGCTTAATAACCATATTCATTCAATTTAAATATAGGCAGGATTCAACACTAACTTTAAAATTAAACTACAACAAGAAACACATAAATCTATGTATATCTGTATCGGTTATTAATAATAAACCTACAATAACTAAATTATATACTAAATAACGACCAATCTTTAAGTCCATACAAATAATAATCTCACCAGTCTTCCATAGTTACTACTATAATAAAAAAAAAAGTGAAAGCTTTATCTCAATTCTCTCCAAAGCAAAACTTGATTGAATTTAATTTAACGAATAATATAATAATTATGAGTGAAATACATTATTTCATAACTCAAAAGTTAATAAAAACTCTACATACTCATTAATATATATTACCCTTACAAGCTTTAATGTAAACTTACCAGTAACTAATAGAAACATTAAATTTATTAAATAGGAACTAATAAAAGTATATTTGTTATTAGCTATTATTATAAAACCTTGCTACGGTTAAAACTAAATTAAAACTGGTTAAAAGATAATAAAACTACAAAGTATTAACACTTACATGTTTTTTCAAACCACGTGGTTCCATCACTTCTAGAACTTAAAAGATTATCTTAACTATAGACGACGTAGTACGTAGTTACTACTTCCTCAATTGTCTCAAACAATATTGGTGACGCAGTAAGCAAATAACCTGAATCATAAACATTCCAAATCTTTAGAAGTATTTGTTAAGCTGAAGACTAGATACTACCCCATATTTATTTAAAATTTCAAGTCTCCCACCTAAACAGAGATTAAAAGTTTTAACCAATTTGTAGTGAAACTACCTATCGTCACTAGATACAAAACTACTGTCGCCATTACATACAATCTTCTCATTTAAATATAAATAAATGCGAGCGTAGTAGAGAACCCATTCCTTGTCATCACGTGACTGATTAATATTCGAATCGGCAACTTCTTCGAACCGTTCCCGCCAGAACGCAAACTGACCAATCACAGCCCTTAATAAGGTCACGTGATAGCGTTTTTCTATCACCGTCTTGGAGCCCCCTTAACGCTATAAATAGATCAACTCATACCCCACAAATTTGTCTCGGTCCAGTTTCTCTTTGAGAACTGTTCCGTGTACCACACGACAGTAGCAGCAGTTCCAGCGACCACTTCAACAGCTTCGTCCAGCCAACGATGACCACTGCCGTCGCCACATCAGCAACAAGAGTACGACTACTAACCAGCACCATCGTCATGACCAACACGATTACTACCAAGCAGCCTCTACACCACCAGGGTCAATACGACTTACTTATGTACACCAAACCAAACCTCCGCGGCACATCTCTCTCTTCGATTCTGTTAGGTGACTCAGCTTCACCACGATAAATAAACAGACAAGAATTTCAGCCAGCGACGAACATCTGTATAACAAGAATCACGGCCCGGCATCGATGCCACGACATCACAACTAGTGATCAGCTCTGCCACACTCATCCCCCTCACTTTCACATACAGAACTTTTCCTATAGTGTACTAACGAACTGGTATAATCGCTCACGTGTTATTGACTCTCTTTCCATCTGCTGTAATAACTCACACACATGTATCACTCACATACA
>NC_068982.1:83261228-83264409 GCF_001194135.2 Octopus bimaculoides | reverse complement strand
TTCATTTTTAAAGTGAAAGTATTTGACATGAGTGTTTTTGTTTCACTTTTGACACGTAATACTTAAATAGTGGAGGAGATATTATGTTGCCGTGGACTTGAACTCTGCAAGAAGTTAAAAAAATTTTTGACTAAAACACAACTGGAACCCTAAGTAAGGCATGTGTAAAATTTGAATGAAATTGGTTGCGTAGTTCTCGAGTTTTAGGGATTCACACAGACAGACAGACAGACACACATTCTCATTTTTATATATATAGATGTCAGTACATATTTCATTATTATCCTTAATTACTAAATTGACATCTAAATAATTAATATTCCTTATATTGTTACCATTTCTGATAGCTATAAACTCCCTATGGTATATTTTTCTGAGTAAAACAAAGAAACCATAATTAGGTATAGGTATATCATCTATGTATCTGCAGCATCCATTAAGTTGTTTAAGTAAACCAATCTTTTTCCTCGCACATAGGTCTTTAAGAAAAAGGAACTTGCATTAAGAAAGATAAAGGTCTGCCAACAGAAGACTACAGTTACCACCCACTGGAATTCCCCTAACCTGCTCAAACACCCTACCCACAAACATTACCAACAAATTATTAATAATAAAACAATCATTTCTTTCATCTTTCTTTTACTTATATTAGTATATCCCTTATAATGACAATTAGGCAAGAGACCTTTACCAATCTTTAAAGATATACATTTATATCCTTTATTAAAAATATCTAATATTCTAAAAATACCATCTTCCACACATTTAAGATTTAAGTTTGTATATAGTGTTGAAAAATCGTACACATACATACTCTTAACATTTGATCAGTCTATCCAGAAATTTGTTAGTTGATCTAACACTCCAAAAATAATTAATTTCTGAACTGTTACAAATTTTATCACAATATTTTAAAAAATATGTTCTAACAACTTTTAAAGCATCATTAACCAATATTGATTGTTTATTTGTATAGTTACTAGCTTCTGCTATGAATCTATTTTTAAAAGGAACTTTATGTAGTTTAGGAATCCAAAAACGTTTCTTCCACTTGTAAACTACTCAACAGTTCTACTGTGGATATAAGACTATTAACTAACTCATTAACGTTTTCTGGTAGGTATAACTTTGTATGTGTTATTACCTATAAACTTAAATTCCTTATCTACTCTTAACTCTTTACCTACAATCATATAATATTTTTTACAAAATACTACAAAATTCCCTGCTGCTTTATCTGCTGGTACTGTTACATACTTTTTATGTAATTCATTTATATATTCTTTAACTAGTGGTTTATTCAAAACTGAATCTTTCCCTATCCACTTATTATATTTCTTTAAACGTTTAACTACCATATAAGTTAATTTGCTAACCCAGCTATTGAACTCCAATTTGACCTTATATTTGAGACTTAATTTAACTATGAATTCATTAATGACTCTTAATATAACTTTCTTTAAATTACATTTACTAATTTGACCTTGTTCTCTGTATTTTGTCCCTTTATTCATAATCTCCCTTAGTTCCTTATTTTTAATATCTAAATTTCCTGTATAAACATGTCCTATTTCTTTATAACAAAATTCTGAATTATCACATTTACAATCTTCTAACTATATTTCTTTCAAACTTTCAAGACTGATTTTTGATAGGATCTTATCATAATTAAATAAGGTGTTACATATCTTCTTACAAATCTTGACATTCATACGTCTAACATTTTCCAGCAAAAGTTTTTTTGTTTTATCATTTCTAATTACATTACCTAAATAAACATCATCAATGAAATTACTAACAGGGTATTTTTAAATATTCAACTTTAACATTATTGGTTTTCACTTTAGCCTTTTTCATTAACCTATTACAAAAACTATCCACTAAAAAACTAACTTCAGATAACTCTCTATGGCATATCTCCATTATTTCTTTAAGTTCGGCATAGGAACATTATCTTAACATTATATAACAACCGTAATATTCTTTCTTTATATATAAATCATTAAGAAACATCCTTTCTAACCTTATTTCATTTTCTTTAATCCTGCATTGATGGCTACATTTCCTTCTGACCACTGGTTGTGAGAAATATATACCTCCTGTATCATTCTTACTAGATACGTTCCCTACACCTAAAATGTAATCATTAAGGCCTAGAGGGTATATGCTACATAATATCTTAGTCCAATACCATTCTTCTTCTAAAAGTTTCTGTCTAACATTATTCACACTGTCATCTATTTGACCAATTATTTGAATTTTTCAGTTTTCAAACCTCAAGCTATGCTCTCTAAAGTGTTCGTAAATATTAAGTTTACTACCTAATTTAAATGCCTGTCTAAAACGTGGATGTAATTCCTGAGTAGTTTGCCCTACATACTGTATGCCACATTCATCACACCTAATCGAATAAATTACATTTCTAGATTTACAGCTTAACTAAATTATTATCAAGGATGAATTTCTTAACAGTAATCTTACTGCTAAAAACTTTGTTATCAACCAAAACATTACAACATAAACATTTCTTCTTACCACATATACTAGCATGACTATTACAAACAAATATAGATATGTAGTCGTTATTTCCTTTATTGTAATATTTATTAAGCCAATTTTACTTTACAGTTGCTCTCTTCAGTTATTAATAACCTACTCTAAATGGCTCAAAATAGTGAGGAGCAACTAGCTACCAGGAATGTTTTAATGAGGGGCTGCCTCATCCAGTGGGCATTACCTGGTATAATCCTCGTATAAAGAGATTTCATATTTACACTAGCTTTGCTTTGTGGTCTAGTTTACAGCTCTTCTAAATCTTATAACTGGATCAAAACTAGTAGCCATGTTTCTTGGACAAGAGTCTTGTTTTAAATAGACATGACTCCAAGAACAATAACACATTATAAAAATGAGTAAGAACACCTTACCTATGTAATCCTAATGCCTTTGTAGCTATTTTTCTGATTTTTGGCTACTGACGAGTACTTTTTGACATCTCAGATTCTTAAAATGAATTTATTGTCTTTCTGTATAAAATGATTGTATAGCTGCATGAATAAAAAAAATTATCATCCATATTAACATCTAATCTCCTTCATTCATGTAAAATATGATTGAATTTGTTGAACTTTGTTTAATACGTTAAATAATATACTTAGTTTACCTATATATATATATATAT
>NC_068982.1:83254774-83255622 GCF_001194135.2 Octopus bimaculoides | reverse complement strand
TTGTACAGTGTCTTGGCCACAATATCATGTCTCATAGGTAGGTAATACTGTGATGACATTTTTGGACTGCTGCTGCTGATGTGGGTGATATCTTCGATACTGATTCCACAGAGTCTGCATCGATTATTACATTGTGGCGCTATGTATGTATGTATGTATGTATGTATGTATGTATGTATGTATGTATGTATGTATGTGTATATTTGTGAGTAGGTGCAGAAGTGGGTGTGTGCTAAGAAGCTTGCTTCTCAACCACATGGTTCTGAGTTCAGTTCCACTGCATGGCACCTTGGGCAAGTGTCTTTTACTATAGCCTCGGGCTGACCAAAGCCTTACGAGTGGATTTGTTAGAGGAAAAGAAAAGATGTGGGGAAAAGAAAAGATGTAAAGATGTAGTTTGGTTTGTTGTGATAGAGTGTGTAAGAAGTTTTCTTAAGTGTGGGTGGGACACAATGCTTCTAGAACACAGTTTTGCTGACGTAGGCGGGTCTTCTCTAGAATTGCCAGACATCTCGGTCCATTGTCATTTCCTCTGTGAGGCCCAAAATCCTGAGATCGATCCTTACCACTTCATCCCACGTCTTTCTGAGTCTCCCGCTTCGCGGATACCACCCACTTTCAGTGATCGGCATTCCGTTACGCAGCTGTCCTCATTCATACGTATCACATATTCAAACCAAGGTAGTTTCTCTCTTACATGCTACATTGGATTCCTCCAATGCCCAACTTTTCTCTCAATACATTTGAACTTTGCACGCGCACGCACGCACGCACGCGCACACACACACACACACACACACACACACACACACACACACACACACACACACACACACACACACACACAC
>NC_068982.1:83253673-83254254 GCF_001194135.2 Octopus bimaculoides | reverse complement strand
GAAACAAGTAAAAGCATGTATATGAGCGCATATGTGTGTATGTGTGTGTGTGTATGTATGAGTGTTGTTGTTGGCACTCCGTCGCTTACGACGTCGAGGATTCCAGTTGATCTGATCAATGGAACAGCCTGCTCGTAAAATTAACGTGCAAGTGGCTGAGCACTCCACAGACACGTGTACCCTTAACGTAGTTCTCGGGGATATTCAGCGTGACACAGTGTGACAAGGCTGACCCTTTGAATTACGGGCACAACAGAAACAGGAAGTAAGAGTGAGAGAAAGTTGTGGTGGAAGTGTACCGCAGGTTTCGCCACCATCCCCTGCCGGAGCTTCGTGAAGCTTTAGGTGTGTAGCAAACTCAATAGAGGCGGAGAGAGAACGTAAGATCGTTTGCCCGAACATGAGAAATTATTGATTTCTCATTGGTTAAAAATTACTGCCCATATACGAATTATGAACTTTGTTGAAGAAATCTTTCACGGGGTTACGGTTCTATGATTCGTGTATGAGTAGTTATGAAAACCCTGATTTTCGGCCAAATCTCCAGTGTTCGTTGGGTTTTACTCAAGTCCGCGACACTC
>NC_068982.1:83251693-83253421 GCF_001194135.2 Octopus bimaculoides | reverse complement strand
TATGCTTAGTGATAAATACTTATAATTAAGTTATAAGTAACGAAATTATCATTATAGCTTTTAATTAATAAACAATAATATTCGTTATAACTTACGAAGGAAAACATTATAAATAAAGATATAGTATATCTCACACTTCAACGACCTGTTGTGATAACAAACAACCAACATAGAAAAACTGGTGTCCGACCTGTTATAACACATAAAAGGTGTTTCCGCTTAATAAACACTCACAGCGCCCGGTCTGGGAACCGAAACCACGATCCTATGACCGCGAGTCCGCTGCCCTAAACATTGGGCCATTGCGCCTCCACATGTATGAGTGTATATGTATGTGTATGGACGTATGCGTACATTCTTATATTGCGTACATTCTTATATACATTTACATGTAATTATAGTAATTTGCTTCAATGATCGATTCTCTCTCTTACCTCTTCCCTCGTATTCTTAAACTCGATGTTACCAGTTAATTTTTTTAATTATAATTCCATTCATCTTGGTTTTCATTCTTTCTTTTCTTCTATTTTTTTTTCCTGATTTTTTTTTAAAGGAAATCTACTACGGCAAGATGAAATGCAAAATTTTATTTTACCTCGGTCGTGATTTGAACTTTGAATGTAAAAATGTCCAAAGGAGCCACCACAACAGATTCTATCAGACGTTCTAGGCAATCCCTTGATAAAAGAAGACATGGTATGGAGTTTTACCGAAATACAAAACTGTTCCAGGGGCTCAACACCGACCTACATCTTCAACTCAAAATCAACAGACTGTTGGAGATTATAGCATCCAAGGGAGGCTACTCCAGACAAACAGTGGCTACTTTATATAAGGGACAATACTCTTAATAACTTCATCCACATTGGATAATCGGAGAGGGAATAAATGAATTAATAAATAAATAAAAAAATATGGAAGGCACATGTTTTGAAATTTCACACAAGCACAAAGAGACAGACACACAATACACATGATCAAACAGACTCCAATGAGGCAGTCTCGTTCTGCGTCGGCAAGACTTATACTTTGAAGTAAAATCGATATAGACAGTTTGTGTTTTTGAACTTGGAAGATGTGTGTGTGTGTGACTGCGTGCGCATGTGAGCCTGTGAGTGTGTACGCGTATGTTTATGTGTATGTGCGGGTGTGCACGAGTGTATATGTGTATATGTATATATATGTATATGTATGTGTGTGTATATATACACACACACATATGAATACATACACATTTATATAGCACATATGTCTATGTGTAATAAATGGTTGCAATGGATGTAAAGGGTTTAGCAAGAACCAACGACACTCACATACCTATACGTTATGTATCGATATATATAACATAGATGTAACATATAAAGATACAAAGATATTGCGGAGATAAATTAATATGTAGGAAAATAGTTTCCATTATTTTTCCAAAAACAAGCAATGTTTTATTAACTAATATTTAAAAAAATATCGTGAATATTTTACCAACGTTGTTATTTCTTCGTAAAAAAATGTTTGGGTCCCGTTTCTGCAACATCTGCTTCGTATTCTTACGGGTGATACCTCCTCCTCCTCCAAGACAAAACATGTACATGATGACACTTCCAATCAGTTAAGATCAGAAGCCACTGCCTGGTACTGCATTTGGGCATTATTATTATTATTATTATTATTATTATTATTATTATTATTATTATTATTATTATTATTATCATCATGTATATATATATATAT
>NC_068982.1:83246640-83251218 GCF_001194135.2 Octopus bimaculoides | reverse complement strand
TATATATATATATACATATATTACAATTATATATATGTATGTGTGTATGTATGTGTGTATATATGTGTGTGTGTGTGTGCATGTATGTATAAATGTATGTATGTGTGTTTGTTTTTATGTATGCATGTATGTATGCTGTTTGCTTAAACTTCTTGAACACCCAAACAATTAGCTGTCTCTGATTTTTCCTTTTATTTCTTTTACCTCATCGCACAGTTTGTTATATTAAACTGTTTCACATTTTCTGTCGAACTCTTTCTGTTTTGAAGTTAATAATTAATATTATAATTTACATTGCCAGACAAATCGACTTAATCTACATTTGAAACATTTATTCACTCTCGTTGCTATTTAATAAAATAAACAGACTTAGATGTTGTGTCGAAGAATGTCATTCAAGTCTTTCTCCGCTGATGACCTGAAGCTGTCTTTCACAAATATTCATAAAAGGACAGTTAGAACTTCTAACACCATTCTTACGGGATATATGGATGGAGTTTGTTAAGATATGTACTCATATGTATCAGCCAGATTATCGACCAGGCAAGGAATATGGATACCAATAGCCTGTATAACACCCCTACTACCTGTGATGAATGTTACAAATAACTTGGAGTCGTCGAAAGATATTGTAAGAATTACATTTGTGTTATGTGAGGGCAAATTCAAGAGACATTTAAACCACTTGTCTTCTTTCCGGCACATCGATAAAAGTAATGCAACTAAGTTGTCTAAGCCAGGTATGGAATTTGAAGAGCAGCTTCGCACCACATACAATTAAGTGGAGAATAGTGTAGAGACCCAAACCATATGTTAATGGATCTAAGTAATGCAACTTACGCGTAGCAGAAAGATCTCATATACTTCTTCGATCCAGCAATTCCAATACACTGCTTAATTCGAGATCTGAAGTTTATAGCAGGTGTAGACACATGAACAGGTTTCTTTTATCGAATTGGAGGGCACAACCCGCCCCGGATTGAATTGCTGTCTCGCAGGCTTTGACATATTTTGTTATTTTGTTCTAAACCAGTTGTATTTAATGTGGTTTCTGCAATCAGAGTGGACGAGGATCTTGATTATCTTGATTTCGTTTCTTTTTACTCGTTCCATTTTTTGCACCAGCCTTCTTCACGTTTTTTCCACGATTATTCTTTTCTTTTCTTACTGGCCAGTGTCCTTGTTTTTTAAATATATATAATGCATAAACGGAGCCTGAAAAATTGCTTTAAGATACGTGGTGCATTTGATAAATATGTTTGTTCAAGTATCATAAGAGCATGAAAATATTAGTAGCTCTTTCGGTTGTGTATTTAAATTGATTTTTATCTCTCACTGATGGAGTACTTTCTTTGTTGATTCTTCCTCTACCGGATCTTTAACCCCACCCACACGTAAATATATATGTGTATGCATGTATCTGTATCTATATCTATATATATATATTGGGTCATCCCATGAATAGTGCGTTTTTTTCAATTGCATGAACTAAAAGTCGGAGTGGGGCGGGATAAACTACCTGCATCAACTTGCTATGAAAGCAGGTAGTACTTTTACCTTGTACTTATTCTCAGTTCAAGTTTTGAAGAGTGGAATCCGATTTTAACTGTTATTCTTTCAAAGCTATAATGGAAGTGGCAAAGGAGCATATTCGATATATTTTGCTTTATGAGTTCAATAAAGGCAACAACGCAACGGAAAATGTGAGAAATATTAATGCAGTATATGAGGATCGGACAATAAGCGCAAGCAGTGTCAATGGTGCTTCCAGAAATTCCGTGGCCGGAAACTACAGCCTAGAAGACGAGCCTCGTCCTGGAAGATCTGTAGAGCTCGACAAGGAGGTCCTGCAAAGCCTGGTGGAACAAAATCTCACCGTAACTGTTGAGGAACAAGCAGAGAAGCTTGGATTTGGTCATTCAACCATTCATCAAATTGGGTCAATGGGTTCCTCACAAACTTTCCGAATCTAACTGTGCCCAGGGAGTGAATGTGTGCTCTTCTTTGGTGTCAGGTCTCACGAATGAACCTTTTTTGGATCGAATAGTGACTTCTGACGAGAAATGGGTTCTCTATAAAAAAATTTAAAGCGCCGAAGACAGTAGGTGAGGAAAGGAGAAACACCAGCACCCCAGGCTAAAGAAGGTCTTCACCCACGTAAGGTGTTGTTATCTGTTTGGTGGTTTTTGAAAGGTTTAGTCCACTTTGAACTTTTAAATCCAAATCAAACGATAACAAAGATCTACAGCAAGCAGCTTGAGCGGCTTAAGTCAACGGTTGAAGAAAAACGACCATCTTTGGTTTCAAGATGAAAGGTGTTCTTCCATTAGGATAATGCTCGGCCACATACAACGAGGATGACAGTCCAGTGGTTGAAGCAGTTTGAATGGGAAACAGTGTCCTACCCACTATATTCACCGGACATTGCTCCATCTGATTATTATTTATTCCGCAGTCGTCAAAATCATTTGGAAGGAAAAATTATGAATTCCGTAGATGAGGCCAGAACAGTACTGGAGGCGTATTTTTCGTCACGGACAAGTGAAATTTGGAAGAGGGGCCTTGTAAGTCTACCAGATAGATGGAAGAGCATTGTAGAAAATGAAAGAGAGTATATTTTAGAATAAAAAAGAACTTTATCTTAATTTTGAAAAATAAAAGAAGTATAAAAAACCCGCATTATTTATGGGATCACCCAATATATATATAGGAGTGGCTGTGTGGTACCTTGGGCAAGTGTCGTCTACTATCACCTTGGGCCGACCAAAGCCCTGTGAGTGGATTTGGTAGACGGAAACTGAAAAAAGCCTGTCGTATATATATGCATATATATGTATGTGTGTGCCTTTGTGCCTATGTTTTACCCCCCCCCCCCTATCGCTTGACAACTAATGTTGGTGCGTTTACATCCCTGTAACTTGGCGGTTCGGCAAAAGAGACCGATAGGATAAGTACCAAGGTTACAAATAATAAGTTCAGCGGTCGATTTCTTCGACTAAAAGGTGGTACTCCAGCATGACCGTAGTCAAATGATTGACACAAATAAAAAATAAAAGAATATGTATATATGTATGTGTACGTGTGTGTGTGTGTGTGTGTGTGTGTGTGTGTGTGTGTGTGTATATAGTTGGAATTTACAAAAAACGCAAGACAAGACCAATGTATAAACAACAAACAGGTGTGCACCATTATATATACATACACACATATAAAAAGTATGTATTGACTGAAATCCAAACGAAGACATCGTATACATACAGAAAATTTCATTGCACCGATCCATGAAGAATCTTGATACCTAATCTATCCATTCATAGGAACAGCTTTAGCAAGACTACCCCATACTGTTAGGAAATATTTGCTAGAAGCAATTTCAACGAGAAGCTAGAGTCCATAAAGGATACTGAATCCACCTTATATCAGCATAGAACGAAGAGGAAGAAAATTATTTGTTTAATCCACCAAATAACTTGGACATGACCATGAAATTAGAAAGACAAAACTTCACGACGACGCAGAAATACAATAAACTTTTTAAAACACAAAACGTTAACATCAGCTATTCCTGCATGAATATCATCGCTTTCCAGATTACATACTACAAACGAAAACACCCACTCACACCTAAATAATCAATTTATAACAGTCGAAATTTACCTACCTCTCCACTCAATGCATTCTGTATCTCTAAAGAAGTCGCAGAGCATTGGTTACGCTACTGGACAGTACAGAAAGGATTTATATATGTCTCGCTACAAACACTTCCATGGTTCCTTACTCGCAGCATCTTCACTCATTTAGAGCAAAGAATATGGGAAACTCAAAATCTTTGTCCCAGTTTGTCTGAAAATTCAGAGTCTAAGGTCCTTAAGTTTTCGTCGTTGCTGTCAACATTATGATGAGCCTCCTCCTCCTCTTCCTCGCCACCACCCTGATGTTTTGGTGCGGCATCGACAACACGTGCAGGGGCGGTAACATTACCGACGCCACAACCACCTCCAGCGACGCCATCACCAGCAGCCCCAGCTCCAACAACAACATCATCGGCGACAATAGCAGCAGCAACAACAACAGCAGCAACAGCAACAGGTGCAGCACCGATAACACGCGCCCACGGAAATACATTGGATGTACTGGGAATTCTGTCAAGCAACGTCTTTCCAACTAGAGTTCCGGAAAGGAGATACGTAACATCGCTGGCCAATCATTCCTGGTAACTAAGAGACGATGGGATCCCATACTCGATCTTATGGAAAATCCTTGAAAACTCAGGACCCTGCGTCAACGGGACGAATCGTTGCAAGTTATGCATAGCTGAACGCTCGAGAATCTTAAAAGACTGGCTCGAACCAGGAAGCATCCTTAATTCCAGAACGGAGATTTTTCTGGCTATGTTTACATTTTAGGAAATTCCTGCTAGCTTCTTGGAATCTGCAAGATGGCGGCACAGCCGGAAGTCGATAGCCAATGGCAAAGGGAAATAATCCCCTATTGTTTACCTTCGTAGCGAGGCTTTTTACCATCCGTATTTTGAAGAGGTCTTAGGCCAACGAGTTCTGGGGTCTGACGATACGCCAT
>NC_068982.1:83245465-83246630 GCF_001194135.2 Octopus bimaculoides | reverse complement strand
TATATATATATATATATGTTTTCCTATCTTGTTAAAAACACGAAATAGGGAGTAGTAAAATATTCAACAACTGACGAGCGAGTTATCTTTTGGTATTTTGTCCTGTACTTATCTCTCATGTGTTTACGTATTTTTCACTTGTTCGTGATTTCCTGTACTTATTGTGTATGTTTTAGCATTTTGTCCTGTACTTATCTCTCGTGTGCTTACCTAGATCAGCTAGTAACTTGTAATGTGGGTATTAGCGGTATTTCGAGAATAAGAATTTATCTTTATGCAAACATGTCGTATTTTCTCGTCATTCAAGTTATTCTGATTTGGCTATTAAAATGAAGAATTTCTCATTCATGCATAAATTACAGCGAGGGCATTATTTGTAATCATAGAGACTAGCCTAGCGTTATATATGACAATTAACAACACCAGATATCTCCACTAGGTATAACGCCTTCGACTAACACCGCCGGTCAACTAGTCATTTTCCCCACTTACTGTTCCATTCATCTAATTGAAGAAACGTACACACACGTGGAACCCAAAAAGCCACTAAAATGTAAGCCTAAAGACTTAACGAACTTTTTCCTTTATCTTTTTCTTTTCATTTCTATTTTTCTCCCATTTATATTCCTCTAAATCATTCTGACGATGTTTGTTAAATGGAACGAGATAAATGCAAATTTATTTCGATTTGATAGACAGAAACAGCTGTAAATGGTTCTGAACTACAGTTAAACTATGACCTTCTAATACCAATGATCAACTTCTCATTGTTATTTATTGCTCCATTTCTTTTCTTTTCTCTCTCTTTCTCTCTCTCTCTCTACATACAGGTGGATGTCGGTACGCACGTACCTGTACGTATATATGCATATACTCATTTACTATTTGTTTTTACATGACTGAACGCAGCGTCTCCAATTCGTAAGTAGTTTTTCGTAAACTTATATTTTCCGACGCTACTCTATCTCTTTCTCTTCCTCTATCATTTCCCCCCCTCTCGTTCTTTCTCTTTACTACTACGTATCTCGCTTTACCCCTCTCGTTCTTCCTCTGTTACTTCTACGTATCTCTTTTTTCCCCCTCGTACTTCCTCTCTTTCTCTTTTCCTCTCGCTGCTCACCTATTCTTCTACTTCCTCCCTCTACCCTTACACCGGCATGGTCAC
>NC_068982.1:83241148-83243450 GCF_001194135.2 Octopus bimaculoides | reverse complement strand
CACACACACACACACACACACACACACACACTCACACACATCAATTCCTCTGCTTCACGCCAACTTCAAAAGATAGTCCCCTCTTCTAATTTCAATGAGAAACTGTAACTAAAGATTAAGATTATTAACTCCACAAAGAGGTGAAAGAGAGACAGCATAGCGAAAGTTTTGGCTGACTGTCATCCTGTACTCCCCTTGTTGCTAGCGAAATGGTATATGCCGGTTGTGTGAGTAACTGTTTGTTTTAATGGCGGAACAAACGGGAATTCCATTAAAAAATGTTTAACCGATTTTCTCGGTAAGTATGGGGGCCAGAAAAAAATTCAAACCGAATTCCAATCTATGCACACGTCCCCACACGTGTGCCATTTTTCATGCGAATCCACCCAGTCGTTTGGCTGTGAACCTCAAAACAAGAAAGAATACAACGATCGCCCATGTCCAATTTATATTATAGATAATTATATAGTTTTTAAATACACACACACGCACACACACAGACACACACAGGCACACACACACACACATACGCAAGCATGCACGCACGCACATAAAGGCTTACTATTCTGTTGGAATAAATTCTCCATTCGAGAGAAGGAAGAAATAGCAGCCAATATACCCAGAAGGGGCCATTCTTTTATAAAATCATAGTGCATTTGTAGCGAAAAGGTGAAATTAGTAAGAACAGTTGGTCATTAAAGTAAAATGAAATCTGGCACTAAACTACGGAAAGAAATGCGTGTTCTAAGTCTGGTCACCCTTATAGATGGTTGTGGTCTCACGTGGGGAAACCATTTAATAACGAGAGAGGCACAACCGAGTAGAAAGTTTGAGAGATGATTTATTGATATGTTAGCGTGTGTTTGTGTGTGCGTCATGTATACAGAATTATAGACAGGCCGTCATGAGAACAAAGTGTATGTGTGTTTAGGAATGGATGTATGCGTGTGCATTAAGTACATATAAGAATAGCAATGAAGCTGACAGTGAAAGAGTCTATAATGAGAAGTCAGACGAATGTTCATAGACACAAGAAATGAGAGTACCAGTTCGTAATCAATTGCACACGGTAGTTGACATACTGTATCAAGAAGTTGCGGCGATGATGCGGAGCCGGAGTTGCGGTACATGTCGTACGTAGTTGTGGCTGTAATGCTGCTGCCTGGGTCACTTGGTACAGGAGTTCTCGCAGGTTGTATATTTGCTGTTGATCCATAGTGAAGTAATTCACGAACAGTGCTGTGTTGAAACCAGGGCGAGCCGCTGGTTGCTGTGTACGTAGAGAGATGATGTTGACGACGTTAACAAAACGATAGTGCGACGAAGAAAGAGATTGCCGTAATGCTGTTGGATGGGTGTTGTCATCTGGCTCGTAGGTTATATAGTTGCTGTTGATCTATGGTGAAGTAATTCACGAACAATGCTGTGTTGCTGTTGGACGGGTGTTGTCGTCTGGTGTTGTCGCTGGAACTGGGTGTCTTGTGTGGTCAGTGGATAGACCTTAAAAGGTCTGGAACCAAAGACCTCGAGACGAGGAGTAGCTGGTTTAAACTGGGTTGAGAGCAGGCTGTCTCACGTGATCTTATTTAGAGCTCCGATTGGTTATATGCAGCAGATTGGCGCAACAGAGTAAGAGACAAATTGCGCCAGTACCAACCAATCAGAGTAGTGGACACAACGGGGTCCAAATAGCGACCAAAGGCTAGCTGTTATCTGCTATGTTCGAATGCCTGTATAAATAATAAAGGGGAGAGGAATTTCACTTGAATGTATGCTACACATTTTAAAGGTGCATACACGGACAATAAGAATTGGCCTAAACGTAGCGTAGACCAGGGGTTTTCAAACTGTGGTCCGCGGACCACAGGGTGTCCGCAAGGACAAGACAGGGGGTCCGTAGATAGCAAATACTTTTTATGGGCAATTTGATTTTATATATGTTTTTTAATGGAAATCTTTTAATTGACAATAAACCTATTTGTTAAATACTGTTAAATAAATAAATGTAAAAATATGTTATTTTAAGCAAATATTTATGTATAAATTTCATAAGCGTACACACACACTCCCACACTCACATAAAACACTCCCACGCACACACACAGATGCACACATACATACACACACAGACGCACACTTATGTACACACCCTCACACGCACATACATACGGTTGCTCTCTCTCACACACACACACACCTCAAGGACGATTAAAACAACACATACATACTCAAAAATAGATATACGCACACTTTCACGTACACACACCTAACATCCCCACCGACACAAAAAACACACATACAC
>NC_068982.1:83228701-83241048 GCF_001194135.2 Octopus bimaculoides | reverse complement strand
ATGTCACATGTTTTATAAATTAAATAAAGCGCTTTTCATCTAATCGTGTATTTAATATTTGATTTATATTTCAAACAAACTTTTAAAAAATACCATTTGATAAATTATACAAATTCGAAATTTTATATCTCTGAAGAGCAGAAGAATTGTCTATAATTGCTTATCAATATAGGATTCCATTATTAAGACAGCGCTTTTGTGAAACGATCGTAAGATAATTTAAAACCTAATTCAAAATTTTTAAACTGACATATTTATTATTATTGTATTATATATTTATACTTATACATATTTACATATATTTTTATATATAGTTTTAATACAACAATTACTCTACACATGTATATAACCTTTCGATGAATTTTCCAATATTGATTTCATGATATTAATAATAATATATTATAAAATATATATACAATCACTCGTGTTAAATACATAAATACTTTAATAGTATTAATACTTTGATACAATAGAGCACTCAATATAAATTCAGTATATAATATTCTCATTGAATATATTTAACTAAAGATTTATATATATTTACCCTTAATTTATACGGCAAATAAGAAAACAGAGAGGCTACAAAAACGACATACATCAGCTGGCAGACATTCTAGTATGTCTATTTATTCCAAAGTATTAGAAAGTATTAGAAGAATACATACACATGTAATAACTATGTGTTACACACACATGTACTAATATTACAGAAAAGAACAGAAAAGAGCAAAAGATCAGATTGTCAGAAAGTACTAAGTTCCTTACGGCCGTTTCAGGCAAGAGGCAACGAAATCCTCCATGCCATCTCCATCTCCAGTGTTCTGTAAGGATGGGCAGATAAAGTTTAGATGATGAATGTGCCTCTAGGCTTCTTCAGATGGTCTAAGTGGTTGGGAGGGTTAATACATATAAAAAAAAAACAGTTAATAATAGGTACAGTGTGTTTGACTTTTTAAAAGGGCAGAAAAGGAATAGGAGCAAACATGAGGATGTTAGTGAAGCACAGCAAACATGAGGATGTTAGCGAAGCACAGCTTTGGGTATAGGAAAGGGAATAAGCTAGAGGCTTCCCGTGATGTATTCCAAGATCCATGTTATTTCGTCCAATTGTGGATAGGTGAATATAGTCGTTCTCAGGAGGAGTTTTTCAGGTGAATTTAGGCAGTAGTTCGCATTATGTTTACATAGAAATTCACATTATGTTTACATAGAAATACAGTGGTGGATTTGAAGGTATTGTCCGTGTTACAGAGGTGAACGTTTATATGTAAAGTGCCATTTAGTTAATGCAACGTTGTGGATGGTATGACATAAGCAGCCTATGATGGTGAACCATCATGGGAAAACTTGGTATATGAGTGTACTAATGAGAGTAAGGAACCAGGTGGGACCAAAGTGCAGTGTTAGTGTTGGTTATTTTTTGCCGATTAACAAGTCTCGGAATCCCTGTGTGTAGTGGGGTGGGGGTCATGGTCAGTCCTATAACCTAATTGGTCAGCTATTTTTTGAAAACCATGATGGTTAACCGATAAAACAAAACAAAACAAGACAAAAAACTAAATAAGTAAACCATGGCCATTATGGGCAAGTAAATGAGCAAAAAAAAAAAAAAAAATAAGAACAAGCAGATAAGTGAGTAAGTGCGATAACTAAAACAATATGACTAAGGGAGGAGGATCCTAAAGGATGGCATAAGAAAAATAAACGTGTATAAACGTGTAAAGGTATAAATATATAAAACATATCTCTATCTATCGGGGGAATCTACTGTATATGGTTAAACGTAATATAGGATCTGGACAGGGGATTCATTGTTGTCGGAAGGCAGAAGATGGAGGATTTCGTGAATAGTGACAAAAGTGAACTGGACCGTACGAATAGTGATTGTTTGCTTTGCTAACTTATAGCTATTCAGTGCTAAAAATTAAACTAGTAAAATATAGAATATTAGAATACTAGATATAAAGTATACAGGAGTAGTATTAAATTATCAAATTATATGTTTTATTAAAAAGGGGTAGTTTGAAGAAAATGTTTACATGGATATATATATATATATATATATATATATATATATATATATATATACACACACAGCTATCGGTAATTCTGTGTATAGCAAAAGAGGGTAACCCGACTATTTCTAGCTAATTAATTAATTAATTCCGTATTGGAATAGTACTCAGTTTAGGTCTAAAGGAAGATGTAATATCAGTTGCAGATGCCAATTGGAGGTATTTGTGTTCGGATAAGAGTGTCAACTATGGGGTGTAGGTATCTATGAATTACGATGTATTAGGTAATTTAGCTATAGTAAATTATATCATATTATACTCCATTATCCGATTGTACATAATGGTTTGTATTTATAATTTAAGCTAGTGGATAGTGTGCTATATTATTATTATTATTGTTCAGTAGTTTTATTTTTATAACGTGCTTTCACTTCACTACCGAGCGCAGCTCTGTGCGCCTTGGGTATGTGCTGTGGTTTGCTGTGGTGCTCTTATGTTTACTGTATTGAAAGTGTTTTGCGATCATTATCATTATCACTATTACTCTGCTCATTTCTAGGGTACATTTCAATTACTAAGCAGTAGTATATATGATGAACGAGTCCCGAGTGTATTTTCAAAAGGTTTATAAAAGAGCGGTTCTTAGCCCGAGTGTGTAAGCTAGGTTTGTGTAGAGTATTCCTAATAGGAGTATAGAGTAACATATCATTAGTAGACAAAACGCGATGGGGTGTTCCTATCTGTAGCTGTCTACACTCACATTCCAGCAAGCATACATGCAAATCTACAGACCCACATATGCACCAATACTAATCAGATATACATACTAATCAGATATACATTCACACCCATATCCATGTGTGTACACCATTATATACATGCAAATCCATACTGGCCCTTACCCACACCCTTATCTCCACACATGTGCACACATGTATGTATCCATTTCCACAACTATGGACACATATGTGTGTAAACATACAAAAACTTATGGCTTCTTGCATAGCCTCTCATATATACCTATATAAGCATGTAAATATATGCATACATACACATGGCTATAACTATACCTATAAGAGTCTGTATATATACACACACACAAAACTATGTGTGTATATATACACATACATACACATCCACACACACATATAAATATACATACACATATACATACATACATACACACAAATATACTCGCACATACATATATATATATATATATATATATATACATACACACACACACACACACACACACACACACACACATACATACATATACATGCATATATATATATATACACTCAAATAACGCACACTCATACTTACAGACACAGTACACATATTCATCTAAACATACTAAGCCCTATACCTACACACACAGAAATAGGGTTACAATCGCATGTACTTATATGTGCACACACACATATGCATAGATACACACATGCATGTATACATACATATATACATCTGCACACGCAGCATACATGCATATATTCATACATATATACATATACTCAAAATATATACAGGTTAACCTGAAAAAGGTTAATTGCAAACTAGTTAGGGGGAGAAGAACCAGGGCATATAGTGTAACGTGTGGATATGGCAAACATTAAAATGGTGACCATATACAGGAAGGTGTTAATATTACGAATATTGTTTTTATGAAACGAGTAAGGAGGGGCGCTAGTGCTAGTGGGGGTTAAATAACTAGTACTAATGGTATTTAGAAAAGATGTACTTGGTCTTGTGAAGGCAGGAACGTTTCTCTCCTTAAGAGAATTTTACAAGCAGAAGGTTGGCTTTAACATGAAGAAAATTCCATTTACACATAACATACATTTCATATTCTTTGTACTATACGTTGGTACTGTGGTTAAAATCTTCCAATGTAAGTTATAATCAATTCTCCTATCCTTAAGTTCCCATATGTAGTTGCTCAATCCCGTTGAATTTCTCCTATTTCTGTTTCTAAAGGTGTATCTATGGTGATTAAGTCTGAGCAACCCAGAATAATATGAAACATAGACTTAATCATCATAGGTACACCTTATTTGCCGTATATATATGTATATATATATATATACATATATATATACACGCGCGCACATATATATTTATATTTTTGTATATGTATATATATATATATATATATATATAGTCAATTCGAGGATTCCACTGGTTAATCACTATCATATAACACTTTACAATTTATAATTTATTTGTATTGTTGTTTTTAAAAAAAATTTCAGCATCTTTATATCATACAAATAAATTACTGATACATCCATTTTTCTCCATTTTCTTTCCTTCAATACACCCACCCACACACACACACACATAATGTATATACATACATATATCATGTACATGCATACATTATGTGTGTATATATGTATATATGTGTGTGTGCGCATGCATGTGTGTGTAAGAGTGTGAGTGTGTTATATTTTTTATCTCCTTGACTTAACAGCACGTGATAGTTGTGAAAAATTTCATTCATACAAACAGTACCATTGACTTCCAATTGCCGACGTATACGTATCTGACCATGAGAAAATATTTCCTGGGTTGCAAACAGGTGAGAGCTGGTGAAAAGAAGGGCATCTGGCCGTAAAAAATTGTCTCAATAAACTTCGTCTGATCTGTGTAATGAAGAGGAAATGGAATAAGTGAACGTTAAAATTATGAGGTGATGATGAAGATATGTATGTATGTATGTATGTATGCATGCATGCATGCATTTATGTATATATGTATGTGTGTATGCATGCATGTATGTTTAAGATACATGCATGCATACATACATACATACGTGCACACACACATACATATATACGTACGTACATACATACATACATACATACATGCATGCATGCATGCATTCATACATACATACATGTTAAACTAATTGAATTATAGGATAATTGGATTTCAATAAAAATCTATAAAGGGTTCCCTCGGAGGCGGTGGGGGGGGGCTCTTCCGGTATTGCCGGTTAACTGATTTATTTTATTCGGTTGGGCTATTATTTGATAAAATGAGAAGGTTACAAAAGGGAAATGTAGTGAGTGTGGATGATATCAGGGAAGGGGAGAACAAAGGTGTGTAAACGACAAATATCGATACACACACGCACACACGCAATGTGCGCGCACACACATGCATATACACATAAGTAACTTTTGAAATGACGAGAAAGGGAAAGAAAGGTGTGTGTGAGGATTACGTAGCATTAAGGAGAGGGATTGAGTTGACAACAATTCTTCACAGGTGGCTTTTCTACTGTTCATCACAGAGAAACACTTACACACACACACACACACACACATACATACATATATATACATAGATATGTCAACTGTACACCATTTTAAACTAGTGATTACCTGTGTGTACATTTGTATGTATGTATGTTTCAATGTGTGTGTGTGCATGTGTGTGTATGTGTGTGCGCATGTGTGTGTGTACGTATATGTATATACAGTAATCCCTCGACTATCGCCGGTGTTACGTCACACCGCAATAGTTGAAAATCCGCGAAGCAGAAACAGTATTGTACGGTATCTTTAAAAATTATTTTTATAATTTGTATATATTTATATATACAATATGTATATATTTTATAATTGCAAAACAACGGAGGAATCGACATATGCTTAAATAATAAACCGCGATAGGTGAACGGCGATATGTGAACCGTGTAGGCGAACCGCAATATGGCGAGGGATTACTGTATATTTACTTTACACAAAGAAAAAAATGTGTTGTCATTCCGAGCACTTCGCTGCCTTCGAGTAGAATCTGCTGCGTTGAGAAAGTTTGACATTGCACCGAACATATCTAGAATTGTCACTATTGATACGACTCCTTCCGTCGCTCACATACCTTCATTTAATTTGGGTCGCTCTGAAATTTCGGTAGTTCTCTCCCTTGCCTCCTTTTCTTTTCATTAACGCTAATGAGGTTTATTTCTCTTATTCGCAGTTTTAAAACATCAATTAATCAAATGCTATTTTCAGTTTACCGCCTTAAATTTATTAGTTTGTACTTAACGGTATATTCTTCATGCAGAAGGTACCACTGAGAAACTTACTAATTCTTCCATTATAGTTATCACGTGATCATTAAGAACTTTCAGGAACTGACATTGAAGAGAGGAAAATGGGAAATGTATTATAGAGATTAGAGATGATGATGATGATGATGATGATGATGATGACAACGGTGACAACGACAACGATAAAGATGGTGGTAATGGTGCTGTGATAGTAAGGGCGAAGATGCGAGATGGTAGTGATGATGATGATGGATAACAGTGGTATACTCCAGATAACTAGTGGATTAGTGTGTGTGTGTGTTGGTGTGCGTGTGTGTATATGTGTGTGAGTGTGGGTGAGGGAGTAATAACGGTGTGGATGCTGGTGGTGGTGGTGGTGGTGTTGAGACGACAAGTCGGATGGGAAAAAGGAATGGTGTGAATGGCAGAAGCTGGGAGAAAGTTTGTGACTCATCTTAACGGAAGGAGAAACATTTTCACCAAACCGGATCTAATTATTTCATAATTTTCTCTCTCTCTCTCTCTCTCTCTCTCTCTCTCTCACTCACACACACACACACACACACACACACACGCACGCACGCACGCACATATCCACTTATGCAAAGACAAACTCTCACACACTAAACCACACACTGTTCCCTTAATTAGAGCCTTCATCAATCCTAATTTACGCCCCCACCCGCTAATTTACCGGACTTGTATGTCTATAATGATAGTTAACAAACAGGTGACGTCTCACACCACTTCATTCTTGAAATCCCACTTCGCATTGCATTTAGGGCTCATTTTATCTCATTTACTTACTGGAAATGATACAAAAACACTATATCACTTTTATTGTTTTCGAAAACCATGTCTCATAACTGTTGGGTGAGAAGTTTGCTTCATTTCCTTCTGTTTCAGGGCTCGATCTCATTCTGTGGCACCTTTTATTATTGCCTCAATTTGTCTGTGAATCTTGGTCGACGGAAACGAAAATAAACTCCGATGGAACCTTCTCACTAGGAAAATCAAGTTCTCATATTCAACACCTCCTAACCTCGCAGTCATTACGAGCGCCTGAAATAGGGCTAAAATTAAACATTATAATAGGTGCTAAAATGGTTTATATAGTGTCTCATAATATAAAAGCTAAATCTGTTATTCTTGAAAATATTAGTACAACCCATGAACATGACCGGGTCTTCTTTAATATCTATTGACTCTACCTCTTATTCAAATAAAAAATCAAGCGAACAAGCTGGTTCTTTGATGAGACTTAAATGACAGTCATAAATCGTAGTACATATAATAATTTAAATACGCTCTTTGAGAACATGACCTAAGCGATAGACGAGCCTGCAAAATCTGTTAACACACACACACACACACACACACAAACACGTTGTAATCTTTACAATGCTGGATTGTTATAACGTCCAGTTCGGTATACAGTATACTTAGTAAAACGAGTAAAGACACGACTATCTCTGACCGCCTACTAGGTACTCTTTCTTTTATTGGCCACACAGGGCCTAACACAGGGGGGAACAGTACATGGTGGGGACAGAAAAAAAAAACGGATGAAAATGTTGACTTAGATAAAATGATAAATGAAATGAAGCCACTCGGCCCCCACCTCCGAGCGACTTCATTGAACCTATTAATACAACTTCTTTTTAAAACATTATTTGTAACAGTTAACTTTCATCTTTCCGAAGAATGTTAAATTTCTTTAAAAGTTCAAGATAGCTTACCCATTCTGGTATTGTGCTGGTGTCCATTTTCTTGACCCATTAATCAAAGTCCTCCTCATTATCCTCTACTCTCGAAAGATACTCTGAATCTGCCACTGCACGGTGAAAGTACTCGGGCAATACTCTAACTTCTGTTATATTCATTTTTATCGCTCTGTGACACGAATCTATCTCATTATAAGATTTTCATTTTGTACATTATAACATATTTTTTTCTCACAGGACAAGGGTGGAAAAGTTTGGGGCTCCTGTGTGCTTGTGCTTGTAGTTGTGTCAGTTGGGGTCATGGGGAGGGTTGGTGTCTGTAGGGGGAGGTTGGGGTAGAGTGGGTGTGGGATGGGGTTCATCATTTACAAAGTGTGCTTTTTTCCTGCTCTTTCATCTTTTTTTTTCCAGCCGTTTCCCATCAGTTGTTTTCCTCGTTCACCTCCTCTTCCTCGGCGCTAGTACTGGTTTTCGTTGGTGGTGAAGTTGCGATTTCCTTTCTGCTCTCGGGTTTCTTTTTTTCGTCTTCACGAGTGGCGGAGGTAGTCCGCACTAATGTGGCTTTTCATGCCACATTTATAGCACCGTGGAATCCTGCATTCCACTCTGACCCTGAGTGTCACTTCTTCGACCGTGATGGTCTCGACTATGTTTTCAAGGTCTTCCGGATTATCATATCAAGGTTCTTCCCTTGCCAATTCTCATGAGGCGTTGTGGTGGTCTGGAGGACCACTACCTTCTCTTATACATCAATTTCTGGGTGTATATCTTCTACCCTAACCCTGGAAGCGCGTCTCTCAAGGTATATGGGGAGAAGCACCACTTCACCCGTTTTTAAGGGTATTGCCGAGTGCAGCCTACCAGTAGCTATCTCCCGGAACTGCACCGCCATTCGTCACGCGGCAGTGGTGTACCGTTATTACTAATTCTCTATAACATCTCCCCTTTTAAGTTTTTCTAAGGGAGTGTCATTTTATTTAGCAATAATTTTTTATCCACCCCACCTCGCTCTTTTGAGTTTTTTTTGTTTCGTACAATTTAATATTTTCTTAATATTTTTTGCGCTTGGCATCTATTTTCAGGAACGCTGTATGTTTTCTTTTCCTCCTGAGTTCAATCACCTGCAGTGGTGTTGGTTCTTGGAACGTATCGTACAACAATTCCATCTATTCCTCCAACTTCTTTGGTTCGCTTTCCACGAATCACTTTTTCAGTTGGTTCCTGTATCTCTTTTGTATGCCTTTTCTATTTTTTACCCAATACATCATTTTACCTATGCATTTGGTAATTACACAATATTCCCAACTCTGCTTTCCATTCTCGTATGTCCTCATATACACCTTTTGACAAACTTTAAAGAATCTTGCTATGTCTTCCCTGGCACTTTTTATTTTCTTTCCATGTAGCAATTTATCAAAGACTGATTTTACTTTCCTTACAAACCTGCTGGTGTATTCGGATTTGATATCATACAGTACACTCTTAAAAATTGTTGGAGAGGTACTTCATGCGTGACTTTCTAATTCGATTTTCTAAGGGCTCTTTTGAAGGTGTCAACAAAGCGTTCTGCCTGTCCGTTAGATCTGGGATGGTATGGCGCAGTAGTTCTACCGCGAACGTTTCACAAAATTTTCTAAATTCGCTAGACACAAATTGCGTTCCATTGTCAGACACGATCTTGTCTGGGATGGCAAATCTCGCAAACAATTCGTGTAAAAAATTTATCATAGTTGAGGAGGTTGGTGTTTTACACTTACAAATTTCTGGCCTTTTCGAGAAACTACCAACTACCCCTAAGTAGTAAGAACCATTTAAAGGACCAGCGAAATCGATGTGTAGCCTCGACCACGGAACATCTACTTTTGAACAATGTTTACTTTTTATCGTGGGCAATTTTTCATTTCGTTTTGGCTTACATACAGTCCCTCAACCGCATTCGAATCTTCGATTGAACTGACTACATTTTCACGCAAAACACTTATGGGCGTATTCCATACTTTGAATAGTCTCATCTACTCTGTGCTAAATAGAATAAGTGAATCTTTTAATACATGTATCTTTGCCGTTTTCGTTTGACCTCGAAATGTTACATTACATACGAATTCACCGAAAAAATATAATCTTCTTTCCCTAACACCATGTGCTACCTTTTTCGAGTTAATTAATTCCTGCTTACCAACATATTCCCAAGTTTTTTCATTTATAATAGTGATATTACTACCAGAGTCCAACAGTATTTTAACACTTGTATTTCTGATTTTCATTTTCACGAATTTCCTCATCGTTATATTACTAATTTCTTCCGATGACATACTACTTTTTCTTTTTCCTTTGTTCTGAGGTTTTGTCATCTTCCTTTACGTCTTTATATTCCTATATTTCCAAAACGAAAGCACTCCACTTTTTTAAATGGACAATTTTCCCCCAGGTGTATATCTCCACATGCAAAACATGGGTTTATTTCCTGATTTATGTCGTGTTTTTTAGAAAACACTTCATCTCTATTCTGACTATTTTGCGCTTGTTTTACTTGGAAACAATATTTACGTCCAATTTCCTCTGTGTCGTGTCTTAATTTGACTGTCCTTTCACATTCTTCTGACACTTGCTGTAGGGTTACATCCTGGTTTTGTTCCAGCTTAACGAGAATTCTAGTTCTAACTTCTGCGTCCTTTTCGGGAGTAAGTCCCTGTCTAAAAATCAGACATTTGAACACAGCTTAAACTTCTCGCATTCCCTGTTTACTCTACCATCATATGTGATGTTGTCCTCGTCGTTGTTTTTCTCTATGTTCAAACACTTCCAGCATGTGTTGAACCATGAGCTTTTTTCACCGAAAATTTTACACAATATATCTATTGTGTTATTAAAGTTTATGTCCGAAGGTCTTCTTGGTAGTACATAATTACTGTATCGTTTATATTCTGTTGCCGCCAGTTTTCATCTCGTTGCTCCTATCTTTACATTCTCTCTCGAAGATTTGCTCATATCTTCTGTAGTATGCTTCGAAGGTAACTCCTTCATCTTGTTCGTATTTGAACTCTGTTATGGAGTTCACGACATAGTCTGTTGACAACACTTTTTCGGAATTTCCTGACGATTTCAGTAATTGCAGCATTTGTTGCTGTAATATTATTTGTTGTTGTTGCTCTTGCAGTTCTATCTGCTGTTGTTGCTGTTCTCTCAGCTCTTGTTGTTGCTGTTTTTGCAACTCGAGCAAACCTGCCAACAAATTTTCCATACTTTTACGATTTTTTCTAAAATTCTCACACCAACATGGTGAATTTATTAACTCCTCTTCGAGTTTCTTAATTCCTCGTGAGTTGTTTAAATCCTCGTCGCCACTGTTATAATCCTTGCAATATTGGATTGTTATAACGCCCACTTCGGTATACAGTATACTTAGTAAAACCAGTAAAGACACAATTATCTCTGTTTTTCTTTATTTGGCACTATGGCCACAACACAGATGGGGACACTACAAGGACAGACACAACACCACAATGGGGACACAAAACAAACCGAATGACAATGAGATGTTATATAATGAAGAAATGAAATGGCTGCATGGGCCCCATAACCATGTAGTACCATTTGAATCGTTTATATAAACAATTTACCATCGTTCACTTTTTCTGTGTAATTCTTAATTATCTGTCTTTTCTCTCTTTTTTAAAAATTATATTTATAACAAAAAAACACTTTTTTTCGTTCTTTTTTTTCTTAGAATTTTTTTTTTTTTTTCTTTTAATACCTCATAAACGGTTCCAAATCCCTGAGTTCGATCACTGGTGGCAGCTCGTCGAACATCACCGCTACTCCGGGCGGATCAATTTTGTTTCCGCACATGTCTTTTAGTTTCTCGTATGTGACCCTATCGACCACAATGGCCTTCACATTTTCAGAATAGACATCTGTTGGTAACTTAATTCTTATAATGTGCTTGAATTTAAGAATTTTCTTCTCTGTCTCCTTATTTTTTGAGTAAGTTACAAAATTCCAATTGTTTTTCCATCTTCTTGATTTTGTCTCTTCTTCTGTTACTGATGTATTTCCTTCTCGAACTCCATACCACTGATCCCATTCATTGTCAGATGTTTCAACTCTCGAAACCTTTTCCTTCGCTGGGGAAACCGGCGTCATTATCGCTGTTCCCTCCTCTTGTAAATCCACCTGTTTAGTAGTTGCTTTCTCTCTTTCTTTCTCTGTCACCTCTTCATCTGTATTCCCTCTGGTTACAGCTTCCTTTTCCACTTCTTTCTTCTTTTTCTGTTTCTCTGGTGGTGAGTTTGTTCTTCCACTCCTCCTTCGTTTTCTTTCCATTACCGTAAATCCCTCCTCCGTTGTATTTTCTTCTGTCTCTGTCTGTACTACCTGGTTCGTGTCTTCCTGTTTTTCTGTTAGTTCTCTCTGCGGGCATCTCGCCTTCATGTGGCCTTTCTCGCCACATGCAAAACATGTAGGCGGCCTGCCCTCCACTTTCACTCTTAATTTTTGGTCGTCAGGTAGCGCTATCTCCTCGTCAATTCTATTAAGGTCTTCCAC